>NC_059201.1:3024823-3077323 GCF_020615455.1 Coregonus clupeaformis
TCAGCAGACAGTGAGCCGTACTGACAGGCTAGACGAGACCGGCTCTAGAAACACACGTTTCTCAGTCTGCGGCACAACACACAGAGAGAAAGGATGGACTGAAGCCAAAATCAACTAGCCCAGTCACAAACTTAGGGGTCACTTGTGATAACTTTCTATTCCCCTTTGGGTAGCATAGGTAAAGATCTAGGTACCATAGATTTGTGGACGGTACCTAATATGCCTCTACCAACTACATCCAACTGAAATTGTAACACCTATGTAAGTACAGTGGGGAAAAAAAGTATTTAGTCAGCCACCAATTGTGCAAGTTCTCCCACTTAAAAAGATGAGAGAGGCCTGTAATTTTCATCATAGGTACACGTCAACTATGACAGACAAATTGAGAAAAAAAATCCAGAAAATCACATTGTAGGATTTTTATGAATTTATTTGCAAATTATGGTGGAAAATAAGTATTTGGTCAATAACAAAAGTTTCTCAATACTTTGTTATATACCCTTTGTTGGCAATGACACCGGTCAAACGTTTTCTGTAAGTCTTCACAAGGTTTTCACACACTGTTGCTGGTATTTTGGCCCATTCCTCCATGCAGATCTCCTCTAGAGCAGTGATGTTTTGGGGCTGTCGCTGGGCAACACGGACTTTCAACTCCCTCCAAAGATTTTCTATGGGGTTGAGATCTGGAGACTGGCTAGGCCACTCCAGGACCTTGAAATGCTTCTTACGAAGCCACTCCTTCGTTGCCGGGTGGTGTGTTTGGGATCATTGTCATGCTGAAAGACCCAGCCACGTTTCATCTTCAATGCCCTTGCTGATGGAAGGAGGTTTTCACTCAAAATCTCACGATACATGGCCCCATTCATTCTTTCCTTTACACGGATCAGTCGTCCTGGTCCCTTTGCAGAAAAAACAGCCCCAAAGCATGATGTTTCCACCCCCATGCTTCACAGTAGGTATGGTGTTCTTTGGATGCAACTCAGCATTCTTTGTCCTCCAAACACGATTCGAGTTGAGTTTTTACCAAAAAGTTATATTTTGGTTTCATCTGACCATATGACATTCTCCCAATCCTCTTCTGGATCATCCAAATGCACTCTAGCAAACTTCAGACGGGCCTGGACATGTACTGGCTTAAGCAGGGGGACACGTCTGGAACTGCAGAATTTGAGTCCCTGGCGGCGTAGTGTGTTACTGATGGTAGGCTTTGTTACTTTGGTCCCAGCTCTCTGCAGGTCATTCACTAGGTCCCCCTGTGTGGTTCTGGGATTTTTGCTCACCGTTCTTGTGATCATTTTGACCCCACGGCATGAGATCTTGCGTGGAGCCCCAGATCGAGGGAGATTATCAGTGGTCTTGTATGTCTTCCATTTCCTAATAATTGCTCCCATAGTTGATTTCTTCAAACCAAGCTGCTTACCTATTGCAGATTCAGTCTTCCCAGCCTGGTGCAGGTCTACAATTTTGTTTCTGGTGTCCTTTGACAGCTCTTCAGTCTTGGCCATAGTGGAGTTTGGAGTGTGACTGTTTGAGGTTGTGGACAGGTGTCTTTTATACTGATAACAAGTTCAAACAGGTGCCATTAATACAGGTAACGAGTGGAGGACAGAGGAGCCTCTAAAAGAAGAAGTTACAGGTCTGTGAGAGCCAGAAATCTTGCTTGTTTGTAGGTGACCAAATACTTATTTTCCACCATAATTTGCAAATAAATTCATTAAAAATCCTACAATGTGATTTTCTGGATTTTTTTTTCTCATTTTGTCTGTCATAGTTGACGTGTACCTATGATGAAAATTACAGGCCTCTCTCATCTTTTTAAGTGGGAGAACTTGCACAATTGGTGGCTGACTAAATACATTTTTTCCCCACTGTATTTGGCTTTACTGTCCAAATATTTATGGAAGACACTGTGTGATAGCTAAGTGTGGAAATGTAAGATGTATGTACAGTACGACACCATAGTTTATTTCCACACATATCTCCAGTCTTATTCATTATTAGTTGGATTTTAACAGTAATTATCCTTAATCCACAAGGATGCTGTCAAACAATTCCTCAGCAGTAGACCTGTCCCAAGGAAACCATATCCTCCTCCTCTTCCTCCTCCTCCTGCTCCTCTTCCTCCTCCCCCTCCTCTTCCTCCCCCTCCTCTTCCCCCTCCTCCTCCCCCTCCTCCTCCCCCTCCTCTTCCCCCTCCTCCTCTTCCCCCTCCTCCTTATCTACTTCCTCTTCCTCCTCCTCTTTCTTCCAAAGACGTCTTATACAGCAAGAGGTTAGAGATATATTCAAGGCTGGCTATGCTCAGGATTCAGGAAGACCTGTCACTCCTTCTCTGTTGCTGCACACTCTAGACTCTTGTCTCTTGTCTCTTGTCTCTTGTCTCTTGTCTCTTGTCTCTTGTCTCTTGTCTCTTGTCTCTAGACTCTTGTCTCTTGTCTCTTGTCTCTTGTCTCTTGTCTCTTGTCTCTTGTCTCTTGTCTCTTGTCTCTTGTCTCTTGTCTCTTGTCTCTAGACTCTTGTCTCTTGTCTCCAGAATCTTGTTTCTTGTCTCGAGACTCTTGATTCTCTTGTCTCTTGTCTCTAGACTCTTGTTTCTTGTCACTAAACTCTTGTCTCTTGTGTCTTGTCTCTTGTCTCGAGACTCTTGTCTCTCGTCTCTAGACTCTTGTTTCTTGTCACTAAACTCTTGTCTCTTGTGTCTTGTCTCTTGTCTCTAGACTCTTGACGCTTGTCTCTTGTCTCTTGTCTCTTGTCTCTTGTCTCTTGTCTCTTGTCTCTTGTCTCTAGACTCTTGTCTCTTGTCTCCAGAATCTTGTTTCTTGTCTCGAGACTCTTGATTCTCTTGTCTCTTGTCTCTAGACTCTTGTTTCTTGTCACTAAACTCTTGTCTCTTGTGTCTTGTCTCTTGTCTCGAGACTCTTGTCTCTCGTCTCTAGACTCTTGTTTCTTGTCACTAAACTCTTGTCTCTTGTGTCTTGTCTCTTGTCTCTAGACTCTTGACGCTTGTCTCTTGTCTCTTGTCTCTTGTCTCTTGTCTCTTGTCTCTTGTCTCTTGTCTCTAGACTCTTGTTTCTTGTTTCTAGACTCTTGTTTCTTGTCTCTAGACTCTTGTCTCTTGTTTCTTGTCTCTTGTCTCTTGTCTCTTGTCTCTTATCTCCTGAGTGGCGCAGTGGTCTAAGGCACTGCATCGCAGTGCTAACTGTGCCACTAGAGATCCTGGTTCGAATCCAGGCTCTGTCGCAGCTGGCCGCGACCGGGAGACTCATGGGCGGGGCACAATTGGCCCAGCGTCGTCCAGGGTAGGGGAGGGAATGGCCGGCAGGGATGTAGCTCAGTTGATAGAGCATGGCGTTTGCAACGCCAGGGTTGTGGGTTCGATTCCCACGGGGGGCCAGTATAAAAAAATATGTATTCACTAACTGTAAGTCGCTCTGGATAAGAGCGTCTACTAAAATGTAAATGTCTTGTCTCTAGACTCTTGTCTCTTGTCTCTTGTCTCGAGACTCTTGTCTCTTGTCTCTAGACTCTTGTCTCTTGTCTCTTGTCTCTTGTCTCTAAACTCTTGTCTCTTGTCTCTTGACAAAATGTTGGGTCTTTGTGCTGGCTAAGTATAACTAAATTAAGTTTTTTACTTTCCATACATCATTCACATTTTAGTCATTTAGCAGACGCTCTTATCCAGAGCGACTTACAGTTAGTGAGTGCATACATTATTTTTTTCATACCCCCCCCCGTGGGAATCGAACCCGCAACCCTGCCGTTGCAAACGCCATGCTCTACCAACTGAGCTACATCGCCGCCAGCCATTCCCTCCCCTACCCTGGACGACGCTGGGCCAATTATGCGCCACCCCATGGGTCTCCCGGTCGCGGCCGGCTACGACAGAGCCTGGATCCTACATCCTCTCTGCATACGCTTCCCCCATTTTTAATGATCCCACAATGACATAGTTTAGGGTTATAGGGTTATATGTAAACTTCTACTTTATAGGATTTTTTGAGAGTTTTCTTTGGTGGGGGGAAGAGGGGAGGGAGGCCACTTGTGGACAGGGTGTAGAGTTGGCTAATGAGATAATAAATAATAACATTCCATTTAGCAGACGCTTTTATCCAAAGCGACTTCCGGTCATGTGCGCATACATTTTTACGTATGGGTGGTCCCGGGGATCGAACCCACTACCCTGGCGTTACAAGCGCCGTGCTCTACCAGCTGAGCTACAGAGGACCACGAATAAATGGTTTGAGGCAGGCTAACTCAGGGCTAGCTCCATTTATCCCAAATGAATTGTTTGTTTGTGATGTTTTGTGATAGCATTTTTAACAAGGATGTATAGATTTTTGTAATAGATTTGAATTTGTATCCTACAAAATGTATGGAATTTCAATTTCATATACAGTATATAAACTGTCAACTGCGTTTATTTTCATCAAAGTTAACATGTGTAAATATTTGTATGAACATAACAAGATTCAACAACTGAGACATGAACTGAACAAGTTCCACAGACATGTGACTAACAGAAATTGAATAATGTGTCCCTGAACAAAAGTAACAGTCAGTATCTGGTGTGGCCACCTGCTGCATTAAGTGCTGCAGTGCATCTCCTCCTCATGGACTGTCCCAGATTCGCCAGTTCTTGCTGTGAGATGTTACCACACTCTTCCACCAAGAAACCTGAAAGTTCCCAGACATTTCTGGCCCTAGCCCTCACCCTCCGATCCAACAGGTCCCAGACGTGCTCAATGGGATTGAGATCCGGGCTCTTCGCTGGCCATGGCAGAACACTGACATTCCTGTCTTGCAGGAAATCACGCACAGAACGAGCAGTATGGCTGGTGGCATTGTCATGCTGGAGGGTCATGTCAGGATGAGCCTGCAGGAAGGGTACCACATGAGGGAGGAGGATGTCTTCCCTGTAACGCACAGCGTTGAGATTGCTTGCTATGACAACAAGCTCAGTCCGATGATGCTGTGACACACCGCCCCAGACCATGACGGACCCTCCACCTCCAAATCGATCCCGCTCCAGAGTACAGGCCTCGGTGTAACGCTCAATCCTTCGACGATAAACGCAAATCCGACCATCACCCCTGGTGAGACAAAACCGCGATTCGTCAGTGAAGAGCACGTTTTGCCAGTCCTGTCTGGTCCAGCGACGGTGGGTTTGTGCCCATAGGCGATGTTGCCGGTTATGTCTGGTGAGGACCTGCCTTACAACAGGCCTACAAGCCCTCAGTCCAGCTTCTCTCAGCCTTTTGCGGACAGTCTGAGCACTGATGGAAGGATTGTGCGTTCCTGGTGTAACTCGGGCAGTTGTTGTTGCCATCCTGTACCTGTCCTGCAGGTGTGATGTTCGGATGTACTGATCCTGTGCAGGTGTTGTTACACGTGGTCTGCCACTGCGAGGACGATCAGCTGTCCATCCGGTCTCCCTGTAGCGCTGTCTTAGGCGTCTCACAGTACGGACATAGCAATTTATTGCCCTGGCCACATCTGCAGTCCTCATGCCTCCTTGCAGCATGCCTAAGGCACATTCACGCAGATGAGCAGGGATCCTGGGCATCTTTCTTTTGGTGTTTTTCAGAGTCAATAGAAAGGCCTCTTTAGTGTCTCAAGTTTTCTTAACTGTGACCTTAATTGCCTACCGTCTGTAAGCTGTTAGTGTCTTAACGACCGTTCCACAGGTGCATGTTCATTAATTGTTTATGGTTCACTGAACAAGCATGGGAAACAGTGTTTAAACCCTTTACAATGAAGATCTGTGAAGTTATTTGGAATTTTACGAATTATCTTTGAAAGACAGGATCCTGAAAAAGGGATGTTTCTTTGTTTGCTGAGTTTATATATTAAGTATAATTTTTTGTGTGTGTTTGAGCTCCGAGTTAAGGGCCATTGAAATCAAGTTCCCTCCCTCTTGGAAAGATTGCGTCATCATGCCCTTCATTCGAGGAAGACAACTGATTAGACTTTAATGGAGAAAAAAAATGGTGTTAAAAAATGGTAATGTTAAAACACCTATCACATTACACATTTAGTAATGACAGAATGCATTTGAGACTTCACGCACAATTACATTTGTGTGTGACTTAAAGCAGAAATTGCTCCGCCATTTCCTGGTTGCTAAAATTCGAATAGTTAGCCTAATTTCTGTTTATGTGACAAAACAAGCATAGAGAATGTAGAGAATCATTGTACCATCTAAACCTCTGTGAAATATATTTTCAATAACCCAAAATATTGTATTTTCAGCTGTTTGAAGCTGGTGTACAAAACTGAAAGTAAAATGTGAACATCTAGCAACCCAAAGGTTGCATGTTCAAATCTCATCACAGTCAACTTCAGTATTTTAGCAACTACTTAATACTTTTTAGCTACTTTGCATTTTTAGTCATTTAGCAGACGCTCTTATCCAGAGCAATCAGGGATAAGTGCCTTGCTCAAGGGCACATCGACAGATTTTTCATCTAGTCAGCTCGGGGATTAGAACCAGCAACCTTTCGGTTACTGGCACAACGTTCTTAACCACTAAGCTACCTCCCGCCTGTTAGCATGTTAGCTAACCCTTCCCCTAACCTTAACTCTTTAACCTAACGCCTAACCCTAACCTTAACCCTAACCCTAACCCTAACCTTAACCCCTAACCTAGCTAACATTAGCCACCTAGCTATCGTTAGCCTTAGCCACATAGCTAACATGAGCCACAACAAATTGAAAATATGTAACATATCCTACATTTTGCAAATTCGTAACATATTGTACGAATTACAATTCAAGCATATTATACAAATTGTAATTCGTTACATATCATACCAAATGGATGATGGACATCTACAAATTAAATCATACCGTACGAAATGTAATATATCATACTAATTGGAGTGTGCCGGATTTACCTTTACTATGTTACGTCTAGTCTGAGACCAGGTTGGATGTGTGTGCATCAGGGATGAGAGACAGATTCAGTTGCTCCCAGTATGTGTGTAGGAATTACACACATTGCAACTATGTACTTTCCAACTTGAGATCCAGGGACCTTGTTTGATAAAGAGGCTGATTTCATTGTTGTTTTGACTGAATGAACGCGCCTTGACTGACAGATTGTTTATCACTCAATGTACTCAGACTACTAGATAGGAATGACTTTGGAAAAGGTAAAATAAAAACATAAATTATACTTGTGTGGGCTTGCATGACTATGCTCGTGGGTACCGGAAATCCCCAAAAGTCCCCACAAGGATAGTAAATCATATGGTGTGTATGTGTGAGTGTGTGATTGCCAAATTGATCGTTCAGATAAATGCAGTCCAAGAGTTTTGGAGTTTGTTTTTTTGTATTGCTTGTTTTTGGCCTGTAGTTGCTCTCTATAATTCATTCTGTAACTTCAAGACATTCTCTCACTCTGTCTTTTTCTCTCTCTCTCTCTCTCACTCTCTCTCTCTCTCTCTCTCTCTCTCTCTCTCTCTCTCTCTCTCTCTCTCTCTCTCTCTCTCTCTCTCTCTCCCTCTCTCTTGTCTCTCTCTCTCTCTCTCTCTTGTCTCTCTCTCTCTTGTCTCTCTCTCTCTCTCTCTCTCTGTCTTTCTCTCTCTCTGTCTCTCTCTCTTTGTCTCTCTCTCTCTCTCCTTGTCTCTCTCTCTCTCTCTCTCTCTCTCTCTCTCTCTCTCTCTCTCTCTCTCTCTCTCTCTCTGTCTTTCTCTCTCTCTTTGTCTGTCTCTCTCTCTCTATCGCTCTCTCCGTCTCTCTCTCTCTCTCTCTCTCTCTCTCTCTCTCTCTCTCTCTGTCTTTCTCTCTCTCTTTGTCTCGCTATCCTTGTCTCTCTCTCTCTCTGTCTTTCTCTCTCTCTTTGTCTCTCTCTCTTTGTATCTCTCTCTCTCTCTCTCTCTCTCTCTCTCTCTCTCTCTCTCTCTCTCTCTCTCTCTCTCTCTCTCTCTCTCTCTCTCTCTCTCTCTGTCTTTCTCTCTCTCTTTGTCTCTCTCTCCTTGTCTCTCTCTCTGTCTTTCTCTCTCTCTCTTTGTCTCTCTCTCTTTGTCTCTCTCTCTTTCTCTCTCTCTCTCTCTCTCTCTCTCTCTCTCTCTCTCTCTCGCTCTGTCTTTCCCTCTCTCTGTCTCTCTCCCTCTCTCTCTTTGTCTCTCTCCCTTCATCCCTCCCTCCTTCCCTCCCTCTCTCCCTCCCCCTCCTCCCCCCTCTTTCTCCCTCTCTCCCCCTCTCAGAGTTGCATTGGAGGAACAGTTCCAGTGTGTTCTGGGACCGGGGTGTGAGTGGGGGTTACCAGGCCCTTCTGCTGGATGAGGACCGTGGCTGGCTGCTGGTGGGAGGAAGAGACCACGTCTACCTGCTGCACTCTGACAACCTGGCTCTACCTACTCGAACGGTCAGCACCTTACTGGCACCTTTAAATCATCTGATGAAGTTCCTCCTTAACTGTGTTTTTTTTTTTTTTTTATCTCATTCCCAACAAAAACATGAAGGAATTTCCTAAAATGATGAAAAGGCATATCCATCTCTAAGACAAGCCAAAACCCTCCCTCCCTCTTTTAGATCTACTGGCCAGCTGCAAAGGAACACGTTGAGCACTGCAGGCTGGCAGGGAAGAACCTGTCGGTAAGCAAACAGCTTTCAAAGCCAGAACAGCTTTTATAAGCCCCCACAGGGCTCTGCTCAAAAGTACTGCACTGTATAGGGAATAGGGTGCCATTTTTTGGAAACATCCATTGATGAACAACATGATGTATTTTCCCCACAAAGCTGTTTAAGTGATCAGAGGCCTTATTTAGTAATCCTCTGGAATGGAGAACACATGCACGCTCATGGCATATAATTGGGGCAAGGCCAAACATAGTGTGTAATTGAAACAAGGCCTAAAGTTTGAAGTTCTCTACCTTTTTTTAATGTTCTATTTGGGATTTGTTTTAAGAGTTTATGAGACTCTCGGGAGACGGGGTAGTTTCTCAACCCTCTTGTATGGGACCTGACTGACATCTCCTTTGCATTAACGCCTCGATCACACCGACAGCGTCATTGCAATTTTTGGTACACCAGAAGTACATTAATTTCCAATGGAACACTGCGTTTGCCTTGCCTTGCCGCATTGCGTTGCAGAGGCAGTTGCGGTGCGTTCTGTGTGGTGCATACATTGGATTTATCGAACGTACGCTGTCAAACTGTACAGCGTGGACGGCTTGACGGAAACGGTAGCAGAAGGTGAATGTTGAACTTTTGCTGCACACATATCCAGATGATGCTGCGTTCTATTTTGCGCGATGACGCTGTCGGTTCTCTGTGTGTAACACGCAAAAACAACCAGAGGTGTCAGCTGATTCTACCCTGACTATATATTCTTAGTTGATTTCTTCATAAATAATTGGCCTTTAGGCAAACTGTTAATCAGGCTGGTGGGTAAAATAACCAGTGTAGGATTTCGGATTATAACGTTTCATCTCTGTTAACTATGGCTGTGATGTAGATGTGTACGGATGTTTACAGTTAGTGTAAATCCTAATATTGTGTGTCGTTTCAGACTGACTGTGCCAACTACGTGCGTCTCCTACAGCCCTTCAATAAGACTCATGTGTACGTCTGTGGCACTGGGGCCTACCACCCACAATGCACCTACATAGACCTGGGACACAGCACTGAGGTGAGAAGGGAGAGGCTCTGTTCCGCTCTCTCTCTGTCTCTCTCTCTCTCTCTCTCTCTCTCTCTCTCTCTCTCTGTCTCTCTCTCTCTCTCTCTCTCTCTCTCTCTCTCTCTCTCTCTCTCTCTCTCTCTCTCTCTCTCTCTCTCTGTCTCCTCTCTCTCTCTCTCTCTCTCTGTCTCTCTGTCTCTCTCTCGTTCTCTCTCTCTCTCTCTCTCTCTCTCTCTCTCTCTCTCTCTGCATGCTGGGAGTGTTTGGTGCGTGCTGGGAATTGTTTGAGTGAGTGCTAAGTGCGAGTGTTGTGTAGAGTTAGATATCCTGGGTTTTCCTTTTCTTGGTGATATCCTTTTTTTCTTCTATGCATGATTAAGGTTATTATTTCTATTTTTTTGTTGCGGTAGAATTAAGTATATTGTTTTTCGTGTCGAAATTACCCTGATTTTGGTGGGGATGGCGGCCCGAATCGGGACGCCGTCCCTGTCACTTCGGCACGGCTTTAGGTGTGTTACTGAAGCTACTGTCACGGTGGAAGAGGTTTTGGTCGCCGTAGGAGAGAAGGTAGGATATGAGAATGTTGCTTATGCGTCACGGATGAATAAAGCGGTGGTGGTATTTCTTAAAGAAGAGCGCCTTGTTGATGTCACGTTGCTGTGGATTGGTGTGGTGTAGAATCAGGCGCAGGAAGCAGAGGATAAGTCCAACAAGACTTTACTAGAGCACACAAAAATAATCCAAACAGCCCGGAGGCAAAAGGACGCACACAGGCGTAAATAAGCGAGCGCACACACAGGTGCGAAAATACTCTCCTAAACACAAGGAGGAAGCTATGAAAATAGCGTACCGACACGGGTAGCGCAACAACACGACACGAACAATTACACACAACACTAAACTAACAACAAGGAAACTAAATAGGGTGCTAAATGAGACATAACACAAAACAGGTGTGACTAACAGACAAAACCAATCAAACAAGAAACATAGAGCGGTGGCAGCTAGTACTCCGGAGACGACGACCGGCGAAACCTGCCCGAACAAGGAGGAGGAGCCGCCTCGGCCGAAACCGTGACAGTACCCCCCCGGCCTCGGGGACGACCAGGAGGACGCGGAGCAGGGCGCGTAGGATGACCACGATGGAATTCGGTCATCAGGGACGGATCCAGAATGTCCCTCCTCGGCACCCAGCACCGCTCCTCCGGACCGTACCCCTCCCACTCCACGAGATATTGGAGACCCCCCATCCGGCGTCTCGAATCCAGGATGGTCCGAACAGTGTACGCCGGAGCCCCCTCGATGTCCAACGGGGGCGGAGGAGTCTCCTCAATCTCAAAGTCCTGGAGTGGACCAGCTACCACCGGCCTGAGGAGAGACACATGGAACGAGGGGTTAATATTCTTGTAATCAATAGGTAGTTCTAACCTGTAACACACCTCGGTTCAATCTCCTCAGGACTTTAAAAGGCCCCACAAACCGCCGACCCAGCTTCCGGCAGGGCAGGCGGAGGGGCAGGTTTCTGGTTGAGAGCCAGACTCGATCTCCAGGTGCGTACACTGGCCCCTCACTGCGGTGTAGGTCGGGCGCTCGTCTTCTGTCGACGTATGGCCCGCTGCAGATGGACGTGTGCAGCGTTCCACGTCTCCTCCGAGCGCCGCACCCACTCATCCACAGCGGGAGCCTCGATCTGGCTCTCATGCCACGGTGCCAGAACCGGCTGGTACCCTAACACACACTGGAAAGGGGTTAGTCTCGTGGAGGAGTGGCGGAGAGAGTTCTGTGCCATCTCGGCCCAGGGCACATATCTCGCCCACTCCTCCGGCCGGCCCTGACAATATGACCTCAGAAACCTACCCACATCCTGGTTGACTCGTTCGACCTGCCCATTACTCTCCGGGTGGTAACCCGAGGTAAGGCTCACCGAGACCCCCAAACGTTCCATAAATGCTCTCCAGACTCTGGAGGTAAACTGGGGGCCTCGATCGGACACTATATCCTCGGGCACCCCGTAATGCCGGAAGACGTGAGTAAATAGAGCCTCAGCGGTCTGTAGGGCAGTAGGAAGACCCGGCATGGGAAGGAGACGACAGGCCTTCGAGAACCGATCCACAACGACCAGGATGGTGGTATTCCCCTGTGAGGAGGGAAGATCGGTAACAAAATCCACCGAGAGGTGAGACCAGGGTCGTTGTGGAACGGGCAGGGGCTGTAATTTACCCCTGGGCAAGTGTCTGGGCGCCTTACACTGGGCACACACTGAGCAGGAGGAGACATAAACCCTCACATCCCTGGCTAACGTTGGCCACCAGTACTTCGTACTAAGGCAGTGCACTGTCCGGCCAATACCTGGATGTCCAGAGGAGGGGGACGTGTGAGCCCAATAAATCAGCCGATCCCCGGACCTCGAGCGGGACGTACGCCCGACCCACCGGACACTGTGGAGGACTAGGGTCGGTGCAACGCCCGCTTCGATCTCCGCATCGACCTCCCACACCACCGGTGCCACCAGACAAGACTCCGGTAGTATGGGAATGGACTCCACGCACCTCTCCTCCGTGTCATACCGACGGGACAGAGCATCTGCCTTCCCGTTCTGGGACCCAGGGATGTAAGTGATCTTGAACACAAACCGGGCGAGAAACATAGTCCATCGAGCCTGGCGAGGATTCAGTCTCCTAGCTGCCCGAATGTATTCCAGGTTACGATGGTCGGTGTTGATAAAACAAGTTTACTGGAGAACGGAGACCAAGTAGAGACTTTCGGACACGGTGGATAATTGTATAATATGAGGCAGTTTATTCAGAGGTAAAGATATCTGTAAATAGCGTGCACGGACCCGTTCGTCAACCTCGTAGGGAGATATCTGAGAGAGCGAGCCCCTAAACATTGTGTGCTGACATTTTATACAATAAAATAAAGTAGGTTGATTCTAGTAGTTCTGATCTTCTGATTGGTTCTGATGAGTTGGTCGAGGTCACTTCCATTGCATTGGCTCTGAGTCGGGTTCTCTGTCTTCAGATGTTCAGCCTAAGAGAAGGGGGTTTTTGTGTGTGTGTGCTTAACAATGATGATGTGTGTGTGTGTGTGTGTGCGTGTGTGTATGTGTGTGTGTGTGTGTGTGTGTGTGTATGTGTGTGTGTGTGTATGTGTGTGTATGTGTGTGTGTGTGTGTATGTGTGTATGTTTAACAATGATGATGTGTGTGTGTGTGTGTGTGTGTGTATGTGTGTGTGTGTGTGGGGGTGTGTGTGTGTATGTCCTCAGAGCAATAACTCGTGTGAGTTGGGAGAACTGAGAGACCTATGGCGTGGGTGTTGTCCATAGCCACCTGCTGATAAGGCCGACAAGATAGAAGTCTTTGTGCATTGTATTAAATCCAAAGGCCCAACACAAGATGGGTTATGCACAAGATTTTAGTCAGACCAAGCTATAACATAATATATTTACTACGACAAATCCCTCTCTTCACGTCTCCCCAGAGACGTGACCAAGTAACAGTAAAGAAGGAAAACTTAAGACGTGACACAAGCTAACAGTGTAATTGGCAAAATAGGGAAAACTTTATCAGAAGATAAAGTTTTACATTCCCCCTCTTCACGTCTCACAAGAGACGTGACACAAGCTAACAGTGTAATTGGCAAAATAGGGAAAACTTTATCAGAAGATAAAGTTTTACATTCCCCCTCTTCACGTCTCACAAGAGACGTGACATAAAGCTTAAATGCTGCAATTGGCAAAATAGGGAAAACTTTATCAGAAGATAAAGTTTTACATTGGTCAGAATGAGGAAAGGGTGCTGAGCCCCCTCAAGCCAATGCCTCCACACCTTTAGGGCCTGTACTACGGCTAACAGCTCCCTGTCCCCTACGTCATAATTCCGCTCCGCCGGACTGAGCTTCTTAGAATAAAAAGCACAGGGGCGGAGCTTAGGTGGTGTACCGGATCGTTGAGAAAGAACTGCCCCGATACCGGCCTCAGACGCGTCCACCTCAACTTGGAAGGGTAAAGTGGGATCCGGGTGCGCCAACACCGGAGCCGAGGTAAACAGGTCCTTCAGTCTCCCAAAGGCCCTGTCCGCCTCAGCCGACCACTGCAAGCGCACCGGACCCCCCTTCAGAAGAGACGTTATGGGAGCTGCCACCTGTCCAAAACCCCGGATAAACCTCCGGTAGTAATTCGCAAAACCCAAGAACCGCTGCACCTCTTTAACCGTAGTTGGGGTTTGCCAATTACGCACGGCTGACACTCGGTCCACCTCCAGTCTCACCCCTGACGCAGACAACTGGTAACCCAAAAAGGAAACTGACTCCTGAAAGAACAGACATTTCTCAGCTTTGACATACAGGTCATGCTCCAACAGTCTCCTCAATACCCTGCGCACCAGGGCTACATGCTCGGCCCGAGTAGAACTGTACACAAGAATATCATCGATGTACACCACTACTCCCTGCGCCTGCATGTCCCGGAAAATTTCATCTACAAACGATTGGAAGACTGATGGAGCATTCATTAACCCATATGGCATGACGAGATACTCGTAATGGCCGGAGGTAGTACTAAATGCTGTCTTCCACTCATCGCCCTCCCTAATGCGCACCAAGTTATATGCGCTCCTGAGGTCCAATTTTGTGAAGAACCGTGCCCCGTGTAATGACTCCGTCATGGTCCCAATCAGCGGGAGTGGATAACTATATTTCACAGTTACCTGATTGAGACCGCGGTAATCAATACACGGACGCAAACCTCCATCCTTTTTTCTTCACAAAAAAAGAAGCTCGAGGACGCGGGAGAAGTGGAGGGCCGTATGTATCCCTGTCTCAGAGACTCGGCAATGTAAGTTTCCATTGCCCTTTTCTCCTCCTGTGACAAAGGATACACATGGCTCCGCGGAAGCGCGGCTCCTGTCTGGAGGTCTATCGCACAATCCCCCTGTCTATGAGGTGGCAACCGTGCCGCTCTGGTCTTACTAAACACGAGCGCCAAATCCTCATACTCAGGAGGAATGTGCAGTGCTGGCATCTGGTTCGGACTCTCCACCGAGGTCGCCCCTACGGAAACACCCAGACATAACCCCTCACACTGAGCAGACCACCCTTTAAGAGCCTTCTCTCGCCACAAAATAGTAGGATCATGGGTAATCAACCAGGGAAGCCCCAGTACCACCGGATACGCAGGAGAGTCGATCAGATAGAGTTGAATCGTCTCCTCATGACCCCCCTGCGTCATCATCCTAAGTGGCGCTGTGACCTCCCCAATCAACCCAGATCCTAACGGACGACTATCTAAGGCATGTACAGGAAAGGGCTTTTCGACTGGAAGGAGGGGAATCCCTAACTTAACACAGAATCTCCGATCTACAAAATTCCCAGCTGCGCCTGAATCGACTAGCGCCTTATGCTGGGAACGAGGTGCAACCTGTGGGAAACAAACAGGTAATGTAATGTGTACGACAGAAAGCTCTGGGTAAGTAGGGCGCCTACTCACCTGGGAGGACTCCCCACTGTATGACCTGCCATCTCCCTCACCAGGGGACCCTCCCCAGCACCTAGCCGCGGTGTGCCCTCCGCGGCCACACTTGGTGCAGGAGACTGCCCCCCTCGGGCTCCTACCTCTTCTCCCTCTAGCGCCAGCACCTCCAAGCTCCATCGGACTCTGCTCGGAGGCGCTGGAGGGTGGAATGGGAGGCCTCCACCTGGGACGTCCGCGGGTCGCAAGCAGGGTGTCCAGTCGAATGGCCATGTCCACCAGCTGGTCAAATGTTAGTGTAGTGTCCCTGCATGCTAACTCCCTGCGGACGTCCTCCCGAAGGCTACATCTAAAGTGGTCTATGAGGGCCCTCTCATTCCACCCAGCATCAGCCGCTAGAGTCCGTAACTCCAGCGCAAACTCTTGAGCGCTCCTCATCCCCTGTCAGAGGTGGAATAGACGCTCCCCCGCCGCCTTCCCCTCTGGTGGATGGTCGAAGACTGCACGGAAGCGGCGGGAGAACTCCGCATAGGTGACTGTGGCGGCGTCTATTCCCCTCCATTCGGCGTTGGCCCACTCCAACGCCTTGCCGGTGAGACAGGAGATGAGGGCGGAAACGCTCTCGTATCCCGAGGGCGCCGGGTGTATGGTGGCAAGGTAGAGCTCCACTTGTAAGAGGAACCCCTGACACCCGGCAGCGGTGCCGTCGTACGCCCTCGGGAGCGAGAGCCGAATCCCACTGGGTTCCGGTCGATGGACGGGCTGGCTGTCCGGTGGTGATGGTGCGATAGGTGGGGCTGTGGGAACCCCGCTGGTTTCCCATCGACGAAGGGGTGTCCATGACGCCCTCCAAGGCGTGCCCGATCCGGTTGATTCGGTGCTCTTGACCAAGGAGACGCTCCTCCATGATGTCGACGGGTGCTCCTGCTGATTCCATGTGTGGTGTGTAATTCTGTCACGTTGCTGTGGATTGGTGTGGTGTAGAATCAGGCGCAGGAAGCAGAGGATAAGTCCAACAAGACTTTACTAGAGCACACAAAAATAATCCAAACAGCCCGGAGGCAAAAGGACGCACACAGGCGTAAATAAGCGAGCGCACACACAGGTGCGAAAATACTCTCCTAAACACAAGGAGGAAGCTATGAAAATAGCGTACCGACACGGGTAGCGCAACAACACGACACGAACAATTACACACAACACTAAACTAACAACAAGGAAACTAAATAGGGTGCTAAATGAGACATAACACAAAACAGGTGTGACTAACAGACAAAACCAATCAAACAAGAAACATAGAGCGGTGGCAGCTAGTACTCCGGAGACGACGACCGGCGAAACCTGCCCGAACAAGGAGGAGGAGCCGCCTCGGCCGAAACCGTGACAGTTGATCGTATGGTTGAGCATGGCATACTTCTTAAAGGAATGTTTATTCAAGTTACGCCGCTTTTTTCTCCGTCAACAAGGGTAACGATTTCAAATGTACCGCCGTTCATTCCAAATGAGCTATTGGAGCGCGAGTTATTGCGCTTTGGGAAGTTTGCAAGTTCAATTAAGGTGGTCCCATTGGGTTGCAAACACCCGGCGTTGAAACAGGTAATGTCGTTTCGGCGACAGGTGTTTATGTTTTTGGACTCACCGGAACAGACTTTGGAGTTATCGTTTAAAGTCAAGTATGACAATAGATTGTATATGGCTTATGCTAGTACAGGTAGTCAACGGTGTTTTGAGTGTGGGGATGTTGGTCATAAGCGACATGCTTGCCCGAAAAGGGAGAAGGCAGAGGGAGGGGCGCAGGTGGTCCTCGTAACGCCTGGGCCCACTGATGTAGGAAGAGGTGGGCTGACAGTGGTAGAGCAGCCGCACGCATCTGTTGCTGAGGAACAAGTTGTCCGTGTTGAGGGCACAGAGGTGCAACTTGTACCAGAGGGAAATGTTATGCAGGGGGATTTTTTTGTTGTAGAAGGTAAGGATGGATCTGAAGGGCCATTTCCTCAGACTGGTGAGGAGGTGCCCAGTACGAGTGCTGTGGTACAGGAGGGGGGTACATGTGGAGCTAATCTCCCAGGTAGTGGAGGAGATGCCCACTACAAGTAATGGGTTACAGGAGAGGGTTCATGTGGAGCTCATCTCCCAGGTAGTGGAGGAGATGCCCACTATGAGTGCTGGGGTACAGGGGGCTAGTCTCCCAGGTAGTGGAGGAGATGCCCACTATGAGTGCTGGGTTACAGGGGGGCTAGTCTCCCAGGTAGTGGAGGAGATGCCCACTACGAGTAATGGGGTTCAGGTGGGGCTAGTCTCCCCAGGTAGTGGGGGAGATGCCCACTACGAGTAATGGGGTTCAGGTGGGGCTAGTCTCCCAGGTAGTGGAGGAGATGCCCACTACGAGTAATGGGGTTCAGGTGGGGCTAGTCTCCCAGGTAGTGGAGGAGATGCCTGGTACGAGTGATGGGGTGCAAGTGGGGGAGTGTTGAAAGGGATGTGGTAGAGGGGAGTCAGTGGTCTGTGGCCTCAGTTGAGGAGGATCAGGAGAAGGATATGGATATGGATATCTCTCTTGATACGGTATCAGCTGGTGAGGACTCAATTTACGATCTAGAGGAGGTAAAAGGGTTTCTGGATCAGACTTTTGGGAAATCTGTCAAATTGGCAGATTATTTTGATGTTGATAAGTTTGTGAGGTCAGCTGTGATGTTACAGAAGACGGTGGGGTTAGACCAGTTGAGTGAGAAGAAGCGGTTTCGCTTGAGGAAATTTGTTACTGCTGTTGCAGCAGCAAAGGGTGGTGGGAAACGTGGTCAGGTTAAGAGAACATTTAAATAATGATGATGATTATGCCTCATAGGGTGTTCTATTCTCCTTGTCTGGTTTCTCTGTGGTATCTTCTGCTTTTCCTTTTTATTTTCTATATGGAGGTACTAAGGGTAGGTTCTCTCAACATTAATGGAGGAAGGGACAGGAATAAGAGGGCTTGGGTATTAGAAGTAATAAAACAGAAAAGGCTTAATGTAGTTTTCCTACAGGAGACACATAGTGATGAGGAAAATGCGGCTGACTGGGGTATGTGGTGGGAGGGGCAGCATATACTCAGTCATGGTACTAATTTCAGTGCTGGGGTGGCAATCTTGTTTTCTTCAGGCTTAGGGGTGACCGTGGTATCTACAACAGAGATTGTCAAGGGTCGGGTTTTATTGGTCAAGGTGGATGTTATGGGGTTTTTGTTTGTTTTTTTGAATGTTTATGCTCCTAATGAGGGTACAGAGCGTATTGTTGGTTTTGATAAAATAAAGGAAACCTTAAGACAGTGTGACCAAGAGGGGTGTATGGTTTTAGGGGGACTGGAACTGTACAGTGGATTTTACTGTTGATCGCACCGCTGAAGAACCTCACCTGCGGTCAGCAATTTGTCTGTCTGGTCTATTAACTGAGTTTGAGCTTTCTGATGTGTGGAGAGTAAGGAATGCAAAAGTTAGGCAGTACACATGGCTAAAAGTTAATGAAGGTCATGTCAGTGCAGCAAGGTTAGACAGGTTGTATGTATCTGAGCAATACTGTAGTAGGGTTGGAAGGTGTGACATTACTCCTGTGGGTTTCTCTGATCACCATATTGTCACTGTTGATATTCACTTGTCCTGTCCACGAAGGTCATCATCTTATTGGTATTTTAATGTTAAATTGTTACATGATGTCATGTTTTGTGAAAGGTTTTTGTTGTTTTGGGAAAAATGGAGGGTTACAAAAGGGAATTTTGAGTCCTTGAGACAATGTTGGGAGGTTGGGAAGGCCCAAATACGATTATTTTGTCAACAGTATACTGCTCTGTCTCGAATTGAAGTTAAAGAGACTATCAGGGCCCTTGAGCAGAACATTAAATCTATTGAATTGAAGTTGCTCACTCAGAATGACCCCGGACTAGTCATGAACTTACAGGACAAGAAACATGAATTGAGGTCGTTTCTGCATGAAAGAGTGAAGGGTGCCTTGATTAGGTCTCGTTTCGCTTCCCTCAAGGATATGGATGCTCCTAGTGCTTTTTTTTTTAACCTAGGACAGTCGACATTGCAACGTAAACAGATGGTCTGCCTTCGTCTCCCTGATGGGAAGGTGACCACGGATGACAGTGAAATGCGTCAACATGCCGTGGATTTCTATTCTGCCCTCCATAAGGCGGAGGATTGTGACTCTCTGTGTACTGAACAGTTGTTACACGGTCTTCCTCAATTGGGACCTGAGCAAAGAGTCGCATTGGACTCTGACATTACACTGCAAGAGCTGTCCACAGCAGTTATGCAGCTCTCAACAGGCCGAGCCCCCTGGCATTGATGGTTTACCATCTGAGTTTTACAAGCACTTTTGGGGGTCTATTGGGGAGGATTTTTATGAAGTGGTGTGTGAATCTTTTCATGAGGGCTCTCTTCCTGTATCTTGTCAACGTGCGGTACTTTCACTGTTGCCAAAAAGGGGGATTTGGCTCTCATAAAAAATTGGAGACCTGTTGCTTTGCTGTGTGCAGAATATAAAATTGTTTCTAAATGTCTCTCAAACAGGTTGAAAGAGTATCTGGGATTGTTGGTCCACAAGGACCAGTCCTACTGTGTACCTGATCGCTCTATTGTTGACAACTTGTTTCTAATAAGAGATGTTTTGGACATTTGTAAACTGTCTGGTGTAAATGTGGGTTTACTTTCTTTGGATCAGGAGAAGGCTTTTGATCGTGTGGACCACCAGTACTTGTTTAAAACAATGAAAGCCTTTGGGTTTGGGGATGTTTTTTTGTCTTGGATGAAGTTACTGTATGCTGGGGCCTCGTGTATGGTGAAGGTGGGGGGTGGTTTGAGTTGTCCCATCCCTGTTCAAAGGGGCATCAGGCAGGGATGCCCAATTTCAGGGCAGTTATACAGTCTGGCGATTGAACCAATGCTTTGTTTTTTAAGAGCGAAGCTTACTGGTTTCTCTGTGCCAGGTGTAATGAAGGGTCCCACGATAGCACTGTCTGCGTATGCAGATGACGTGACAGTTTTTATTACAGGGGGTGAGGATGTTAAGGTTCTCTCAGACGCCTTAAAGGTGTATGAGGGGCCTCCTCAGCTAGAGTCAATTGGGGAAAGAGTGAAGCGCTGTGGGCAGGCCAGCTTCAGATGGGGTCCGCTCCACGGTTACCAGGGGGGCTTCAGTGGGGCAGAGATGGGATGAAGACTTTGGGGGTTTTTCTAGGCTCCGATGTCTTTCAGAAAAGAACTGGGAGGGTGTAGTGGAGAAAGTGTGTGCCAGACTGTCAAGATGGAAATGGGTGCTGCCCCAGCTGTCTTATAGGGGAAGGGTACTGGTAGCTAATAACCTAGCTGCCTCTACCCTGTGGCACAGACTAATGATTTTACAGCCACCAAAGGGTCTGATACAAGAGCTTCAGAGGACCCTTGTCAACTTCTTCTGGTCTGGACAACATTGGATTAAAGCTTCAGCCCTGTACCTGCCACTGCACGAGGGTGGGCAAGGCCTGGTGGACATTTCTTCCAGGATCATGGCTTTCCGGCTTCAAGCAGCCCAGAGACTGTTGTACAGTGACGGTTCTAGCTGGGTTGACACAGCCTACGCATTGATGAGGAGAGCGGGCTGTTTGGGCTTAGACAAGCACCTTTTCCTCTTAAAGCTGGAGGGGGGTGAGTTGCCTGGCCTGACTCCATTTTATGAGTCTGTTATGCAGGCTTGGAGAGTTCTGGTCAAGTCCCGTAAGGCCTGCACGCCACCAGGGATGTGGCTTTTTGAAGAGCCTCTTTTTCACAACACTGCCATCCAGTCCCGTGTTCTGGGTTCAGCTAGCCTACGTTCATGCCTGTTAGGCGTGGGGTGTACTAAGCTGGGTCATCTGATGTGGAACAGGAATAGGTCGTTGGAGGAGCTGGGAGAAAGAGCGGGGATCCGATCGTCTCGCCTACTGAGGAAGGTCGTCGCTAAGGTCTGTGATTCCTTGCCAGTACTTCATCTGCAGTATGTGACTGACACTTCCAATTCTGATCGGTGGAAGGAGGGTCTGGATTATGTGTTCCCTGCACTGATTGTTAGTGCTGCGGCGGGGGCATTCGAGGAGGACGTGGGGATGCTGCTTTCCTTCGATACCCCGGAGCTGGGGGGAGTTCAAGGAGGTGGGAAAGAAGGCCATGTACAGAATATGTGTAAAGGTGTCCCATGCCTCTTCCCTGGAAGGGGTAAAATCGACGAGGTGGGCGGGTGTGCTTGGTCCAGGTGCCTCCCCAAAAGGCTGTTGGCGAACACTATACAAACTGCCTATTGATAAGAGGACAGCTGACCTCCAATGGAGGATAATACATGGAGCCATAGCCACCAACATGTATCTGGTACACCTGGATCCTACTGTTGGGGAGGAGTGTCCATTCTGTGCTGAACCTGAAACTCTGGCACATCTGTTTTTACAGTGTCCCAGGTTGGTCGGGATGATTGACCTGATCACTAATTGGTTCTCAGCTCTGGGAGAGGTTTTCTCTTCCCAACTGTACATATTGGGGCCAAAGTACAGGTTTAGTCAGAAAGCTGTAGTTGTGTTGCTTAATTTTGTGTTAGGGGCAGCAAAATTAGCCATATGGAAGACCCGAAAGAACAGTATTCGGGGACAGGGGTCTGTGGATGTGGTGGGAATGCTGGAGGGAATGTTGGCAGCAAGACTAAGAATTGAGTTTGCCTATTATAAACTGGTCAACAATATTGATCTGTTTATGAGTATATGGGGCATTCAGATGCTGTTGTGTTCAGTTACTGTGGAGGAGGAATTGGAGTTGTGTTTTTAATTGATGTGTAAATACGGTTTTGTATGAGTATTTGTGTGGTGGGCTCCCAGACCCAATAAAGATTATTTAAAACTCAACTCTCTCTCTCTCTCTCTCTCTCTCTCTCTCTCTCTCTGTCTCTCTCTCTCTCTCTGTCTCTCTCTCTCTCTCTCTCTCTCTCTCTGTCTCTCTCTCTCTCTCTGTCTCTCTCTCTCTCTCTCTCTCTCTCTCTCTCTCTCTCTCTCTCTGTCTCTCTCTCTCTCTCTCTCTCTCTCTCTCTGTCTCTCTCTCTCTCTCTCTCTCTCTCTCTCTCTCTCTCTCTCTCTCTCTCTCTCTCTCTCTCTCTCTCTCTCTCTCTCTCTCTCTCTCTCTCTCTCTCTCTCTCTCACTAAACTAAACTAAACTCTGACTTGTCATCTGTCTTTTGTTGCCTTTCACGGATCCCAGAGAGAGAGAGAGACTCAATCTGCCTTTTGTTGGCTCTGATGGATCCACAGGTGGTTAGTGAAAAGTAGACTAAGCACATTATGAAAGTCCACATGATGAAAATCCAGCTGTCAACACACAACACAGCTACTATGTTAGAGATATCAACCCCCTGCTGTGTGATCTCAAAAGGCTCAAAAGATCTAATGTGGGCTCACTCACCACTGCCTCTTTGACTTGCTCCTCTTGGCATCCATTCACCTCACGGTTTTCTCTACTGGGGGTTTTACAGCTTATTGAGGCTCAGTGGAGGAGGGTTAATAATGTTATTGTGGAGATGGAATGATTACATTGTGGAGGTTGAGATGGTTCTCTGTGGTTGAGGAGGGTTAATAATGTTATTGTGGAGATGGTTCTCTGTGGTTGAGGAGGGTTAATAATGTTATTGTGGAGATGGAATGATTACATTAATATAATAAGCCATTTAGCAGACGCTTTTATCCAAAGCGACTTACAGTCATGTGTGCATACATTTTTACGTATGGGTGGTCCCGGGGATCAAACACACTACCCTGGCGTTACAAGCGCCATGCTCTACCAATTGAGCTACAGAGGACCACATTGTGAAGGTTGAGATGGTTCTCTGTGGTTCTCTGCGGTTGAGGAGGGTTAATAATATTATAGTGGAGGTGACGTGGTTCTCTGTGTGTCTCCTAGGAGCCGTCGTTCTGCCTGCTGAGCCATGCTGTGGAGTCTGGACGGGGGAAATGCCCCTTTAGTCCACGGGAACCCTTCACCGCCAGGCTCACCGGTAAGTCATCTATGGAATGTAGTAAAATATGGTCATGAAATAGACCCTTAAATCCAAAATGACTTCCACAACTGTCAATGCTGACTGTGACACATGCTGTGTCCTTACAAAACAAAAACAAAAACATGACATTTGCAGTTTCACACGTTGAGCTTAAATTTCACATGTGAAACTCTATTTTAGAATGTATTTAATTTAGCCGTTCACATGTTAACGCCACCTTTTCACATGTGAGGAGGATAACATGTTTTCACTTCACATGTGAATTGCAAGTTCACACAAGTGAAAAACAATCACATGTGAAAATCACGTTTGCAGTTTCACATGTAAGAAAACTCCACAGGTGTAAATCTCACTTTCACATGTAGAATTGCAAGTTCACATGTGAAAATCACATTTGCAGTTTCACATGTAAGAAAACTCCACAGGTGTAAATTTCACTTTCACATATGGAATTGCAAGTTCACGTGTGGGGATGAAATACTGTTATTCTCCTCACGTGTGAAAAGGTGGTGTTAACATGTTGCAGTAGCAATGTTTCCATATGTGGAATTACAAATTCTGTAATGCCATTCTCTAAAAAGGTTACTTAGCCTACCTGAGTATAATAATTCAATAATACAAATAAAAATTCTAAGACATCCACTCCATTATTATTGAAGTCCTCCCTGGTGTTGCAATGATATACATCTACAGTGCATTTGAAAGTATTCAGGCCCCTTTGTCTTTTTCCATATTTTGTTACGTTACAGCCTTATTCCAAGATGGATTAAAATGACTTTTTTTCCCCCTCATCAATCCACACACAATATCCCATAATGACAAAGCAAAAACAGGTTTTTATAAACTTTTGCAAATGTATAAAAAAATTTAAACAACAGTAATACCTTATTTACGTAAGTATTCAGACCCTTTGCTATATAAAATATATGTTTTATTTATTTTTTGGGTTACTACATGATTCCATATGTGTTATTTAATAGTTTTGATGTCTTCACTATTATTCTACAATGTAGAAAATAGTAAATATTAAGGAAAACCCTTGAATGAGAAGGTGTTCTAAAACGTTTGACCGGTAGTGTAGAACTAACAAATGATTTGTTTTGGCTCTAAAATTGTTTTATGTGAACATATGAACCACGGTAATTATACATATTTTAGAAGGTTTCTAATTGCTAACCTCTAGCTAGCTTAGTGATAGGCGATAGCTAGTTAGTGATAGGCGATAGCTAGTTAGTGATAGGCGATAGCTAGTTAGTGATAGGCGATAGCTAGTTAGTGATAGGCGATAGCTAGTTAGTGATAGGCGATAGCTAGTTAGTGATAGGCGATAGCTAGTTAGTGATAGGCGATAGCTAGTTAGTGATAGGCGATAGCTAGTTTTCCATTTCATCCTAGCTACCTATTGTTTACATTCTGTTATTGTTAGCTAGCTGTCCATTCCTTTATGTTACATTAAATACACGGGCCTAAAAGGGATTTTTTAATGTTTTTGAAAATGTGTGAATGTGTTTGCTTTTAGAATGAATGTAAACTGATACTTTTCTATAAAGAGATTATTTTTTAATTAGGGCTGTCACAGCTAATCAGTTAACTCGAGTTTTTGTCATTTTAGTGCACACATACGTTTTTTATCGTGATTAATCGTATTGTCTGAAAGTGTTCTAATACACTGAAAACATCAAAAATACATAATTTATACAGCTAAAAACGACAATGTGATGTCAAAACAAGTTGACTTTGAGGATAAAGAAAGTGTGCTTTATCAATTTACCTGATTTTGCAAACCGTTACTTTGGACAAAATCAAGCTCAATTACAGCTCAACTTGGTAAAATTCTGAATTTGCGATTAATCATGATTACTCACAGCCTATCCTGAGATTATATAGATAACATTTTTAAAACGTTTGACAGACCTATTTTGAACAGTCAATATTCTCACATTGAAAGAAAAGCCCAGTGTTGGTCCTCTTGGTCTAAGGGTCAAGACATTGGCTTCTCCTGTGGGAAAACCTTGTTCTAATCCTGCCAGGTTAAAATAAAGCACATGTAAAACGTACAATATCACGTGTGAAATGTTGAGAAACCATATGTCTGAGTCATGTGCTTGCAACGCCAGGGTTGTGGGTTCGATTTCCCACGGGGGACCAGTAGGAAAATGTATGCACTCACTAAACTGTAAGTCGCTCTGGATAAGAGCGTCTGTAAAATGTGACAATTTTATTTTTTTTTCTTTCATGTGATTTGTTTATATGTGTCCGAAAACCACGGTTTTTCTTACATGTGTGTTTTTCACATGATCTTTTCATGTTTGTTTTTTTGTAAGGGTACAGTGGGGAAAATAACGTTTGACCTGTGTCATTGCCAACAAAGGGTATATAACAAAGTATTGAGAAACTTTAGTTATTGACCAAATACTTATTTTCCACCATCATTTGCAAATAAATTCATTAAAAATCCTACAATGTGATTTTCTGGATTTTCTTTTCTCATTTTGTCTGTCATAGTTGACGTGTACATATGATGAAAATTACAGGCCTCTCTCATCTTTTTAAGTGGGAGAACTTGCACAATTGGTGGCTGACTAAATACTTTTCCCCCCCACAATATATTCAGTATATATGTTGCTCATACAGGAATCACACCTACCCTACCAGTCTTCAGAATAATTGTGAGACCCTTCAGAAATAGTGTGACCAGGAAAAGGAGCAAGAGAACCACATGATTTAGTTCTCACATAGTTTGAAGTGGATGTCAATCCCAGCGGACCTCAGTACATAGAACACATGGTTCATAATTACAGGCTGCCACAGGGAATTTAGGCCTTGCTCTGTGCTTTTTTAGGATTGTGATTGAAGATCCAAAAGCATCAGCTGAATTCAATACTCACTCAGGCTATATATTTGCCAGTATATCAACAATATACAGTCAAAAATATATGACAGACAATATATTTCATAACAATATATTTTGATAATGTTTGTCTGTTGCATTAGGATATAACTGCACACTGAGTACTGAGGTTATAGTTTCCAAAATAATGAAACCAACCCTAATTACTCTTAACCCCGTAAACCAGACCGATCGCTGTGTTCAGCCGTTTACTTCAGCTTAGAAAAGTACATTATAAAGATGTAACAGAGATATGTATGTATGTGTGTTTTCTTAAGCCAACCCCCTCCCTATCTCACCCCTAGATGGGGATTTGTATGCGGGGACGTCGGTGGATTTCATGGGCACCAACGCAGCTATATTCCGTACCTCTGTCCACAGCAGCAAACAACACTATATACGCACCGAGGCCTACCAGGATCACTGGCTCAATGGTGAGACAGACAGACAGACAGACAGACAGACAGACAGACTGACTGACTGACTGACTGACTGACTGACTGACTGACGGACTGAAGGACTGACTGACGGACTGACTGACGGACAGACAGACAGACAGACAGACAGACAGACAGACAGATATATTCCGTACCTCTGTGCACAGCAGCAAACAACACTATATACACACTGAGACAAACCTCCAAGACTGCAGTGAGTTGGTGAGTTACGTCCTCATCATGATATCCTTTGTTTCTCTGCACCGGTACCCCCCTGTATATACAGCCTCCCTACTGTTATTTTATTTTACTTCTGCTCTTTTTTTCTCAACACTTTTTTGTTGTTGTTTTATTTTACTTTTTTTAAATTAAAAATAAATGCACTGTTGGTTAAAGGGCTGAAGGTAAGCATTTCACTGTAATGTCTGCACCCGTTGTATTCGGCGCATGTGGCCAATAAAATTTGATTTGATTTGATTTGATTTGCAGAGCCAGAGTTTGTGGGTTCCTTCTCTATCCCAGACACCCACAGTGTGGACGATGACAAGGTCTACTTCTTCTTCAAGGAGACGGCTGTAGAGTCCAGCCAGTGGGACAAGAGGGTCCACAACAGAGTGGCACGCGTCTGCAAGGTGAAGGGGTTGACATGACGATACGGAGAACAGATACTGTAGCGACTTTATAGCACAACACCTAGCGACCTCACCTAGAGGTTTCAGACTTCTTGCCGTAACAGTTAAGGTGTTGGCTTGACAGTCGCTGGTTCAAAGGCCCTGTTGGGGCTACATATCCCGGATATGGAGAACATATATATACTGTAGCGAATTTGGCCCAACTCCTAGCGACCTCGTCAAGAGTTTTTGGACCTCTTGACGTAACGGTTGGGGCTACCCCCCGAATTCGCTACAATATTATCACAAAGGGCTTAACATAAGAGCCTACAGTAATAGATCCTACAGTAACAGCAGAGCCTACAGTAACAGCATATCCTACAGTAACAGCAGAGCCTACAGCAACGGCAGATTCTACAGTAACAGCCTATCCTACAGTAACGACAGATCCTACAGTAACAGCAGATGCTACAGTAACAGCAGATCCTACAGTAACAGCAGAGCCTACAGTAACAGCAGAGCCTACAGCAACGGCAGATTCTACAGTAACAGCAGATCCTACAGTAATAGATCCTACAGTAACAGCAGATTCTACAGTAACAGCATATCCTACAGTAACAGCATATTCTACAGTAACGACAGATCCTACAGTAACAGCAGATTCTACAGTAACAGCAGATCCTACAGTAACAGCAGAGCCTGCAGTAACAGCATATTCTACAGTAACAGCATATCCTACAGTAATGACAGATCCTACAGTAACAGCAGATTCTACAGTAACAGCAGATCCTACAGTAACGACAGATCCTACAGTAACAGCAGATTATACAGTAACAGCAGATCCTACAGTAACAGCAGAGCCTACAGTAATAGATCCTACAGTAACAGAAGATTCTACAGTAACAGCAGATTATACAGTAACGGCAGATTCTACAGTAACAGCAGATTCTACAGTAACAGCAGATCCTACAGTAACAGCAGATCCTACAGTAACAGCAGATCCTACAGTAACGGCAGATCCTACAGTAACGGCAGATCCTACAGTAACGGCAGATCCTACAGTAACAGCAGATCCTACAGTAACAGCAGATCCTACAGTAACAGCAGAATCTACAGTAACGACAGATCCTACAGTAACAGCAGATTCTACAGTAACAGCAGGTCCTACAGTGACTGATTTGACTGATATTAGTGAGACTAAAAGCACCTAATTGAAAGGGATGTAGACGTTGATTTCATGTCTGATCTCCTCTGTGTGTCTCCCATTAGAATGATGTTGGAGGGAAGAGGAGTCTGATTAACCGTTGGAGTACGTTCCTCAAGGCCCGTCTGGTGTGTTCTGTACCAGGACCTGGTGGACTGGACACACAATTCGACGAGCTAGGTATGGATAATTTACATACTGCCCGGCTGAGTTGATGTTGATGTTCCAACTTCATAAAAAACAAATGAGTGCACTCTGTTTGGCTGCAACGTTTCACTTTATAATTTTTAATTGGCAACATTTCAGTAGAATTACCACAGATTGACATGTAGACCTAATTACCTTGAAAGGAGTATAAATCATTATGTTTGGCTAATAAGGCCTTAGTTGTTTCAATGATCTCTGTTTCCCCACTGTGTGTTTATTTCAGAGGATATCTTCATGCTGGAGACCAAAGACCCCCAGAACCCCATCATCTATGGAGTGTTCTCCACCTCCAGGTGCGTTTGGGGTTTTAAACCCAACAAAACATCAAAATTACAGATTATGGTCGAATAAGACAAATGTGTTATATGATTCAATAACTGAGTGTTTGGTCTAACTAGAAAAATACACTCACTAAATCTCAGAGCTAGCGTTCATCTTGGAACAAGAAACAGCCGAAAAGACTATAGAAAGTTGAGAGGATGTTAAAAGGATGTTTTCCTGTTCCTTAACAAAACAACCAGCCAATTAGCATGACACGTGTACACTCCCACCCCCGGTACGTGCACACTCCTTTCCGGTGCTGCAGTGACCCCGAGGGGTCAGGGGTTATACAGGGGTCAGGGTTGTAGAGGCTCGGCTGGTTGTGTTATTGTAACCCACCGGATCCATGTTAACACTCACTTCCCTTCTCCACCCTCCTCTCTCTCTCTCTCTCTCTCCTCTCTTTTTTTTTATTTATTTCACCTTTATTTAACCAGGTAAGCCAGTTGAGAACAGGTTCTCATTTACAACTGCGACCTGGCCAAGATAAAGCAAAGTAGTGCAATAAAAACAACACAGAGTTACATATGGGGTAAAAAAAAACATAAAGTCAGAAATACAACAGAAAATATATATACAGTGTGTGCAAATGTAGCAAGTTATGGAGGTAAGGCAATAAATAGGCTATAGTGCAGAATAATTACAATAGTATTAACACTGGAATGCTAGATGTGCAAGAGATTATGTGCAAATAGAGATACTGGGGTGCAAAAGAGCAAAATAAATAACAATATAGGGATGAGGTAGTTGGGTGGGCTAATTTCAGATGGGCTGTGTACAGGTGCAGTGATCGGTAAGGTGCTCTGACAACTGATGCTTAAAGTTATTGAGGGAGATAAGAGTCTCCAGCTTCAGAGATTTTTGCAATTCGTTCCAGTCATTGGCAGCAGAGAACTGGAAGGAATGGCGGCCAAAGGAGGTGTTGGCTTTGGGAATGACCAGAGAGATATACCTGCTGGAGCGCAGACTACGGGTGGGTGCTGCTATGGTGACCAATGAGCTAAGATAAGGCGAGGATTTGCCTAGCAGTGATTTATAGATGGCCTGGAGCCAGTGGGTTTGACGACGAACATGTAGTGAGGACCAGCCAACAAGAGCGTACAGGTCACAGTGGTGGGTAGTGTATGGGGCTTTGGAGACAAAACGGATGGCACTGTGATAGACTACATCCAATTTGCTGAGTAGAGTGTTGGAGGCTATTTTGTAAATGACATCGCCAAAGTCAAGGATCGGTAGGATAGTCAGTTTTACGAGGGCATGTTTGGCAGCATGAGTGAAGGAGGCTTTGTTGCGAAATAGGAAGCCGATTCTAGATTTAACTTTGGATTGGAGATTCTTTATGTGAGTCTGGAAGTTGAGTTTACAGTCTAACCAGACACCTAGATATTTGTAGTTGTCCACATACTCTAGGTCAGACCCGTCGAGAGTGGTGATTCTAGTCGGGTGGGCGGGTGCTAGCAGCGTTCGATTGAAAAGCATGCATTTAGTTTTACTAGTGTTTAAGAGCAGTTGAAGGCTACTGAAGGATTGTTGTATGGCATTGAAGCTCGTTTGGAGGTTTGTTAACACAGTGTCCAATGAAGGGCCAGATGTATACAAAATGGTGTCGTCTGCGTAGAGGTGGATCTGAGAGTCACCAGCAGCAAGAGCGACATCATTGATATACACGGAGAAAAGTGTCGGCCCAAGAATTGAACCCTGTGGCACCCCCATAGAGACTGCCATAGGTCCAGACAACAGGCCCTCCGATTTGACACACTGAACTCTATCTGAGAAGTAGTTGGTGAACCAGGCGAGGCAGTCATTTGAGAAACCAAGGCTATTTAGTCTGCCAATAAGAATGCGGTGGTTGACAGAGTCGAAAGCCTTGGCCAGGTCGATGAAGACGGCTGCACAGTACTGTCTATTATCAATCGCGGTTATAATATCGTTTAGGACCTTGAGCGTGGCTGAAGTGCACCCGTGACCAGCTCGAAACCGGATTGCATAGCGGAGAAGGTACGGTGGTATTCGAAATGGTCGATGATCTGTTTGTTAACTTGGCTTTCGAATACTTTCGAAAGGCAGGGCAGGATGGATATAGGTCTGTAGCAGTTTGGATCTAGAGTGTCACCCCCCTTTGAAGAGGGGGATGACCGCGGCAGCTTTCCAATCTCTGGGGATCTCAGACGTTATGAAAGAGAGGTTGAACAGACTAGTAATAGGGGTTGCGACAATTTCGGCGGCTAGTTTTAGAAAGAAAGGGTCCAGATTGTCTAGCCCAGCTGATTTGTAGGGGTCCAGATTTTGCAGCGCTTTCAAAACATCAGCTGTCTGAATTTGTGTGAAGGAGAAGCGGGGGGCATGGGCAAGTTGCAGCAGAGGGTGCAGAGTTGGTGGCCGGGTTAGTGGTAGCCAGATGGAAAGCATGGCCAGCTGTAGCAAAATGCTTGTTGAAATTCTCGATTATTGTAGATTTATCGGTGGTGATAGTGTTTCCTAGCCTCAGTGCAGTGGGCAGCTGGGAGGAAGTGCTCTTATTCTCCATGGACTTTACAGTGTCCCAAAACTTTTTGGAGTTAGTGCTACAGGATGCAAATTTCTGTTTGAAAAAGTTAGCCTTTGCTTTCCTGACTGCTTGTGTATATTGGTTCCTAACTTCCCTGAAAAGTTGCATATCGCGGGGGCTATTTGATGCTAATGCTGTACGCCACAGGATGTTTTTGTGCTGGTCAAGGGCAGTCAAGTCTGAGGAGAACCAGGGGCTATATCGGTTCTTAGTTCTGTATTTTTGAATGGGGCATGTTTATTTAAGATTGAGAGGAAATTACTTTTAAGGAACAACCAGGCATCCTCTACTGACGGAATGAGATCTATATCCATCCAGGATACCTGGGCCAGGTCAATTAGGAAGGCCTCCTCGCTAAAGTGTTTTAGGGAGCGTTTGACAGTGATGAGGGGTGGTCGTTTGACCGCGGACCCGTTACGGACGCAGGCAATAAGGCAGTGATCGCTGAGATCCTGGTTGAAGACAGCTGAGGTGTATTTAGAGGGTATGTTAGTCAGGATGATATCTATGAGGGTACCCATGTTTACGGATTTAGGGTTGTACCTGGTAGGTTCGTTGATAATTTGCGTGAGGTTGAGGGCATCTAGCTTGGATTGTAGGATGGCTGGGGTATTAAGCATATCCCAATTTAGGTCACCAAGCAGTACAAACTCTGAGGATAAATGGGGGGCAATCAATTCACATATGGTGTCCAGGGCACAGCTGGGGGGCTGAGGGGGGTCTGTAGCAAGCGGCAACAGTGAGAGACTTATTTCTGGAAAGGTGGATTTTTAGAAGTAGAAGCTCAAACTGTTTGGGCACAGACCTGGATAGTATGATGGAGCTCTGCAGGCTATCTCTACAGTAGATTGCAACTCCACCCCCTTTGGCAGTTCTATCTAGACGGAAAATGTTATAGTTGGGGATGGAAATTTCAGAATTTTTGGTGGCCTTCCTGAGCCAGGATTCAGACACTGCTAGAACATCAGGGTTGGCAGAGTGTGCTAACGCAGTGAATAACTCAAACTTAGGAAGTAGACTTCTGATATTTATGTGCAAGAAACCAAGACTTTTGCGATTACAGAAGTCATCAAATGATAGCGCCTGGGGAGTAGGAGTGATACTGAGGGCTGCAGGGCCTGGGTTAGCCTCTACATCACCAGAGGAACAGAGGAGGACTAGAATAAGGATACGGCTAAAGGCTTTAAGAACTGGTCTTCTAGTGCGTTGGGTACATAGAATAAAGGGGGCAGATTTCCGGGTGTTATAGAAAAGATTCAGGGCATTATGTACAGACAAGGATATGGAAGGATATGAGTAAAGTGGAGGTAAACCTAAGCGTTGGGTAACAATGAAAGAGATAGTATCTCTAGAGGCATCAATTGAGTCGGTCTCTGAGTGTATGGGGGGAGGGACAAAGGAGCTATCTAAGGCAGGTTTAGCTAGGCTGGGGGGTCTACAGTGATATAGTACAATTAGAAATAACCGAAACAACAATAAACTAACCATGTTTGGGCTGAGGCTAAACATAAACAGGATGTAGTACCGTAAAAAGGAACAGTCCAGCAGATATCAGCTGTATAGCTGAGTTATCATAAGGTCCGGTGGTGAAGCACTTGTGAGTAAGAGGCCACGGATAGCGTGTGCTAGCGGGCCAGGGCTAGCAGATGGATGGAATCTTCGTGGTTAACGTCGTAACCACATCTGACGATTTCGTCGGCAGACCAGTCGTGTAGGATCGGCGGGGCTTCGTGTCAACACTAGGTGGTCCCGTCCGGTTGACAGAGAGGTAGATAGCCGGGAGATGGGCCTAGCTCAGGATGATTAGCCAGACCACAGCGTCCGTTTTGTTGTAGCCAGCTGGTAGCGATGAATCCGGAGTTAAAGGTCCAGTGATTCAGTGATTCCGGCGGAAAAACTGATATGATCTGGGTCGATCCAAAGTTCTGGGTGAAACACCGCTAGCTGTGGCTAATAGCAAGTAGCTAGTTCAGTAGCTAGTTCAGTTTAGTGAGTAAGAGGCCACGGATAGCGTGTGCTAGCGGGCCAGGGCTAGCCGATGGATGGAATCTTCGTGGTTAACGTCGTAACCACATCAGACGATTTCGTCGTCTCTCCTCTCTCCTCTCTCCTCTCTCCTCTCTCTCTCCTCTCTCTCCTCTCTTCTCCTCTCCTCTCCTCTCCTCTCCTCTCCTCTCCTCTCTTCTCCTCTTCTCTTCTCCTCTCAGATTCAGATTCATTTATTGCCACAAAACCAAAGGTTGGTGATATTTACTTTCGGTACAGCATTGTAACCTCTCTCTCTCTCTCTCTCTCTCTCTCTCTCTCTCTCTCTCTCTCTCTCTCTCTCTCTCTCTCTCTCTCTCTCTCTCTCTCTCTCTCTCTTCTCTCCCCTAGTTCTGTATTCATAGGGTCAGCAGTGTGTGTCTACTCCATGGCATCTATCAGGGCAGCCTTCAACGGTCCGTTCGCCCATAAGGAAGGGCCTGACTACCGCTGGGTGGAGTACAAGGGGCGGATCCCATATCCACGACCTGGCACTGTGAGTTCTCAGCAGGGACTGTCTGAGGGTTTGTTTAAGGAAGTGACAGACAGACAGACAGACAGACAGACAGACAGACAGACAGACAGACAGACAGACAGACAGACAGACAGACAGACAGACAGACAGACAGACAGACAGACAGACAGACAGACAGACGGCTAGATAGAGAGGAAAGCAGTGTCAGACAGACAGACAGACAGACAGACAGACAGACAGACAGACAGATGGCTAGATAGAGAGGAAAGCAGTGTCAGACAGACAGACAGACAGACAGACAGACAGACAGACAGACAGACAGACAGACAGACAGACAGACAGGCAGATAGACAGACAGGCAGAAAGCCCTGTGTGGCTCAGTTGGTAGAGTGTGGCATTTGCAATGGCAGGATCATGGATTTGATTCCCACTGTCGCTTTGAATCAAAATGTAAACAGCTTATGTACAGTCTTTATTAAAAAGACAAACAGACAGATTGGTAGCCAGGCAGGCAGACAGACAGACAACATGTGTTGATTAAAATAAACTGATAGAGCTGTTGGGAGCTAACCGCTGGCTGGTTGTCTTAACACCTCGGCTATGAGTTCTCCTGGGAAGCTGTAACTTGTCAGCCAAAGACTTCAGGGGAATGTTTAATATGTTTTAGTGCTCTGTCTGAAGTGGCTAGCTGGGCTCTCACTGTTATTCTAGTCCCCCTGTTAGAGAACACTACAGGCAGTGGAGCGGCTCCTTGGATGTGCTTGATTACCACACACACACACACAGGCATTCACGCAAGCACACACACACACACACACACACACACTTCCTTGTATGTGGTTGATTACCACTAGGGTCAGGGATGTCAGTGTTGTGGTTACATGATTAAAACTAAAGTGAAACAGCTTCACATCGTCCGGTGTAGTTATAACCCCTGATTAGAGTCACTGAACAGCACACAGAGAGCGAGAGAGAGAGAGAGAGAGACTCCTACACTCCCAACATCACTCTATTTTTTTCAGTATGATAGGTGGGAAATGTCATAAGCTCTGATAACTTAAAGGACCAATGCAGTCAAAAACTAGTTTTTTTCTGTGTTTTATATAGACTGAGTGAACAAAACATTAGCAACACGTTCCACAGGGATGCTGGCCCATGTTGACTCCAGCGCTTCCCACAGTTGTGTCAAGTTTGCTGGATGTCCTTTTGGGTGGTGGACCGTTCTTGATACACACGGGAAACTGTTGAGCGTGAAAAACCCAGCAGCTTTGCAGTTCTTGACACAAACCGGTGCGCCTGGCACCTACTACCATACCCCGTTCAAAGGCACTCAAATCTTTTATCTTGCCCACTCACCCTCTGAATGGCACAGATACACAATCCATGTCTCAATTGTCTCAAGGCTTAAAAATCCTTCTTTAACCTGTCTCCTCCCCTTCATCTACACTGATTGAAGTGGATTTTGTTTCTGTATGATATGTTGGATTAAGGAATAAAGACAGACACCAATGTTCAGTTCAATAGCCTTGTTAAGCCTTGTACAAATCCCTACGCGTGGAGTCTGGGGAACAGTCCAACTAGTCGATTACCTATCAACTAGACTCCGTAACATCATCCTTTTCAATAGAAAGTGCAAACATAACGGCATAACATTGCGTTCTTAACAGTCAAGTCATAACAATTGAAAAGCATGACATTTTCTTTTTACTTCAGCTGTCATCTTCCTTTTTTAAATTTTTTTGTAATTTTTTTTTTTTTTTTTTAAAAAAATTTTTTTTAAATTAACAGACAACAAGTTAAGTCTCTTGCTTACAGAGTAAGCCTGTCCGGTGGCTTGCACAGCCGACCCACCCGTGAGTAAGTATTGGCTCTGACAGGGGTAGGATTAGGGCCACGAGCTGGAGAGTTTGGTGGGGTAGAAGCTTCACCTTCAGTTGGCTCATGTCTCAATTCTGCACCCCTTACCCTTAGGCCTGGACTGTGATCCAGCTCATCTAAGTGAGTGTATGGCATGTTCTGGTTTGTCTGCTCTGCTACGCGCAGATCCACCCGATTGCGACGATAGAGGGAGCCACCAACATCCACCAGGTAAGAACGTGGTGCAACTCTCTGTAGGCATGTGCCCAGCCTCCAAAGTCCTGTGTGGTCTCCCGGCAGCGGTTTCATCCTTATAGTTTCACCCACCTCCAGCTCTGGTAGGTCTCGAGCAGTCCGGTCGTAGAAGCACTTAGCGAGCTGCTTTCTGTGACGCAGTTTGTCCGTGACGCCAACCATGACGCAGGGGCTCAAGTAGCTTGTTAGCTACGGGGATAGTAGTCTTCAGACGTCTGGACAGAAGGCGTTGTGCTGGGCTGCTGTCCATGTTTTCGGTGGGTGTGTTCCTCCACTGTAAGATCGCTTCCCATGGGTCGTTGCTGTCGCGCAAGGCCCTGCTTAACAGGTTTTTTGCAATCTTGACAGCTGATTCTGCCTTGCCATTTGCTTTTGGGTGTCTTGGAGAGGAGGTCACGTGGTCAAACTCCCATTCTGAGGCGAAACGCTTGAACTGTGCAGTGAATTGTGGGCCATTGTCCGTGATTACCTTGTCAGGCTGACCTTGCCTTGCAAACTGCGCCTTGCAGCGCTTTATGACCGTCTCTGCGGACAAGTCAGGGAGCAGTTCAATTTCCCAAAAGTCAGAGTAATGATCAACGAGGAGAAGATAGTCCTTTTGTCTGTGGCTGAATAAGTCCATGCTGATGATTTGCCAGGCCCTTGTGGGCAGTTCGTGTGACATCATGGTTTCCTTTTGCTGTTCATGAGCGTACTCGTTGCATGTGGTACAGTTGCTGACAAAGTCTTTAATTTCTGCTTGCATGTTTGGCCAGTATAATGTTTCACGAGCCTGACGGTAGCATGCGTCACCTCCGACGTGACTGGAGTGTATGCGGGTAAGCATCTCTGGACGTAGTGATTTGGGAATAATGACCTTCTGACCTCTGAACAAGACGCCATTTTGCACACTGATCTCATCTCGAAAGGTCCAGTATTCTCTCACTGTGAAAGGTGTCTCCTCTTTCAGATATGGCCAACCTGCTAGAGCCATGGACTTCAGTGACTGTAGGTGTTCGTCCTTGTCAGTATGTTGCCTGATCTGGGCTAGGCGGTGATCTGTCACGTTTAAGTAGTCTGCCTGATTGATCTGTTGAACATCTTGTTGTTCCTGCTGTAGCGAGCAGATGGCCTGCCGCTGATAGGCAGTGCCTCTACCTGTACATTGTGCTGTTGCCCTGCTCAGTGTGTCGCTGATGTACATCTCAGGTCCTGGCTTGTAAATGACCTTCAGGCTGTAGTTTTGCAGAGTCAGGAGCATACTTTGAAGCCTCTTGGGCGCGTTGAGGAGAGGTTTACTGAATATGGCAATGAGTGGTTTGTGGTCAGTTTCAGCGGTGACCAGCTCTCGACCATATAAGTAGTGATGGAATCGCTGGCAGGAGAAGACGATGCTGAGGCACTCTTTCTCAATTTGTGCATAGTTTTGTTCGGTGGGGGGTGAGCGCTCTCGAGGCAAACGCAACGGGCTGGCCTTCCTGCATAAGGCAGCATCCAAGTCCCCTTTGGCTAGAGTCGCTCTGGATTGTGACAGGCTTCGTGACGTCGTAGTAGCGCAACACTGGCATGGATGAAGCCAGAGATTTCATCTCCTGCACTGCGGCCTCGTGCTTGGGTAGCCAGTGCCATGGTGTGTCTTTGTCCAGCAACCGGCGCAGAGGCTCACAGACTGCTGATAGGTGTGGCATGAACTTTGCAAGATAGTTTGCAAAGCCGATGAGACGCTGTACTCCTTTTGCATCAGACGGGTTTGGCATGTCGAGGATCGCTTGGACCTTGTCTGGGTCCGGCTTCAGGCCTTTTGCCGAGAGAATGTGGCCATGGAAGTGGACGTCTTTCACCTTGAACTGCAGCTTCTTCAGGCCAAGACGTAGCTTAACTGATCGGCAGCGCTCCATCAGTGCCAGGAGCTTCACATCGTGGTCGCGTTCTGCTTCTTCGTCTGTTTCACCACAGCCTACGATCAGGATATCATCGGCGATGGGTTCAATGCCCTTGAGCCCAGCCAGTAACTCGTGCTGCTTGCGTTGGTATACCTCAGGCGCCACTGAGACACCAAACGGGAGCTTGAGCCAGCGTTTCCGACCCCAGGGGGTCCAGAAGGTAGTCATGAAGCTGCTTTCTTCGTCCAGCTTGCATTGAAGGAATGCATCTCGGGCATCCACCAAGGTGAAAATCCTGGCCTTGGGAAGCTTATAGAGGACATCCTCTAGTGTCGGCATGATGTAGTGGGATCGTTTCAGTGCTTGGTTCAGATGCTTTGGGTCGATGCAGACCCTCAGCTTCTCTGGTTTTTTCACTATGACCATATTGCTGATCCAGTCAGTTGGTTCAGTCACAGATGTCATGTGGCCATCGGCCTCGTACTTGTCCAGCTGGGCCTTCACAGCCACTTTCATTGCAATGGGCACATTGCGAGGAGCACACTGGACTGGAGTAATGCTCTCCTCCACTTCAAAGTGTACCTCCCCAGGCACTGATTCAACGGGCATGTTGAATACATCGTCATATCTGCTGAGTAGTTGTTCTTTGGACAGGGGTCCATGCTGGACATGATCCACAATGTGCAGGTCATTTGGTACAGTGAACTGCATCAGTCCCAGGCGTTCGCATGTAGAGCCTGAGAGGAGAGGATTTTGACTGGTTTTCACAATCTCGAACTCCAGCTTGTGTTTGCGTCCCCGAATAACACATTCGGTCTCAAAGGTGCCCATAGAGCTCATTAGTTCTCCTGAGTACAGCTTTAGTCTAGTATCGCTGGGAAATAGATGTGTGTCAGGTGCCAGATTGATTTTGTCTTTGTAGCTCATTACGTTGCATGTAGCACCCGAATCCAGTTGACATTGTTGTTGCTTGTTGTGTAATCGTAGTGTCACAAACCATTTCTTCCCTCTTGAGTGTACAGCCCCAATGGAGTCATGCATGTAAATGTCACTTTCACTGTTCAGCTCTGAACATTGAGTAACATCATCAACACAGTGAATCTTGCCCTCACTCACCCTTCTTTTGCTTTTGAGACACACTTTTGCAAAGTGATTATTAGTTCCACAAGCTCTGCATGGTTTTCCATAGGCCGGGCAGTGCTCTTTGCCACGTGTGTGTGTATTCCCACAGTATTTACATGCTACGGGGCTCTCTGTGTTCACCGTTCGTGGTGAATTACTCTGCCTCGATTGGTTTTGTCTGAATGTCTGCCTAGCAACAGCGTGAACAGTATCAACGTCGGAGCGTGGGGTTTCCGTTTCCATTGCTCTCATTCTCATGTCAGTGACTTCAGCAGTGCGGCACATTTCGATGGCAGTTACTAATGTTAAGCCTCTCTCTCTCAGTAGACGCCGGCGCGTATTCTCATTTGCAATTCCCAGTACTATTTTGTCACGAATCAGTTCATCTTTCAATCCCCCGTATTCACAAGTGGCGGATTTCTCTCTCAAACGGGTTACAAAGTTGTGTACTGACTCACCCTCTTCCTGTTTGCAGCTTCCGAAAACGAACCGCTCGTAAATTACGTTTCTGGCGGGTTTGAAGTAATTCCCCAATGCATCCAATATAGCCTTTGCATCACACTGTTGTCGTGCCGTGAGGGTGAGATTGTGCCGGTAGATATGCCTGCATTCGCTGCCCATTAAACTCCTCAGAGTTGCCGCTTGTACCTCGTTGGGTTTCTCATGTAGACCGGTCGCCAGCGCATAGTCCTCGAATTCATCCCTGAAGTTGTCCCAATTAGTATTCCAGTCCCCTGTGAGAACCATGTGATTTGGTGGCGGAATGTTCGCTGCCATAGCAATGGAATAGGAGATTTCTTTGTCTTCAGTCATGGAGGTAGGTAGTGATGCTAGCTAGCCAGCTAACACGAGTTGATCAGTGTTGTGAGTAGGAAACGGCTTGTGTTCGCATATGGAACGTAACTGCGCCTATACTGTACTTAGCTACAAAAATAACAAACGTGTGTTTTCCGAGCCACTTCTGATACCATGTTTCTGTATGATATGTTGGATTAAGGAATAAAGACAGACACCAATGTTCAGTTCAATAGCCTTGTTAAGCCTTGTACAAATCCCTACGCGTGGAGTCTGGGGAACAGTCCAACTAGTCGATTACCTATCAACTAGACTCCGTAACAGATTTAACAAGTGACATCAATAAGGGATCATAGCTTTCATCTGGATTCACCTGGTCAGTCTATGTCATGGAAAGAGCAGATGTTTATTATGTGTTGTACGCTCAGTGTATATTTACACACAAGATCCCAGAAATGTTCCATACGCACAAAAAGCTTAATTCTCTAAAATGTTGTGTACACATTTGTTTACATCCCTGTTAGTGAGCATTTCTCTTTTGCCAAGATAATCCATCCACCTGACAGGTGTGGTATATCAAGAAGCTGATTAAACAGCATGATCATTACACAGCTACAACTTGTGCTGGGGACAATAAAAGGCCACTAAAATGTGCAGTTTTGTCACACAACACAATGCCACAGATGTGCCACAGTTGGCATGCTGACTGCAGGAATGTCCACCAGAGCTGTTGCCAGATAATTTTATGATCATTTCTCTACCATAAGCCACCTCCAACGTCGTTTTAGAGAATTTGGCAGTACGTCCAACCGGCCTCACAACCGCAGACCACATGTACCCACGCCAGTCCAGGACCTCCACATCCGGCTTCTTCATGTGCTGGATCGTCTGGGAGCCAGATCGTCTGAGACCAGTCACCGGGACAGCTGATGAAACTGACGATTACTTCTGTCTGTAATAAAGCCCTTTCGTGGGGAAAAACTCATTTTGATTGGCTGGGCCTGTCTCCCCAGTGGGTGGGCCTATGCCCCTCCAGGCCCACCATGGCTAGTCATGTGACATCCATAGATTAGGGCCTAATTTATTTATTTAAATTGACTGATTTCCTTATATGAACTGTACCTCAGTAAAATCGTTGAAATTATTGCATGTTGCGTTTATATTTTTGTTTAGTATAGTTAATAGACCAATAAGAAAGAGAGATCCAAACCTCTCTGCCAATAATAGCAAATGTTCCGTTTTCCCCTCCTCACTCAAACCACTCCCAGAGTCCTAGCTAAATTCTTGCTTGAGAAATTGCTCTTTGCTAAGCAGTTTTTCTTTCTTTCTTTTTGACCATTTTAATTGAAAACAATCACAGTAAGGTACATTATGCTTATGTGCGAGTGAAGTGAGTTCGGAAAAAAATGAAAGTATTCGTCTTAGAAATAGTTTTCACATACAAACTTTATATGTCCGGACTCAGAATCAAATAGGCTTCCCAAAAATAAGATGATCGCTGTGGTAGAACGTTTATTTTGATTAGCGATTTTTTGCATTTATCAAATCCCCATCAGGTAGCCTGATTTCAGATGTGTCATGTAAACAAGATTATTAGGGAAATCTTTCTTCTTGCACAACATGTAAACGTAACTATTTATATCAATCTGACTATTCCTATTCGTCAGTCACCGGGATCTGCTCGTAACACCAGCCACACGACACAGTGAAGGCTCAACATGTCCGACACTGCCAGAACTTCTGCCGGAGCCTAGAACCGCACGTAGTGGTACTTAATCGGCAGACCTACACACTGTCACACTGAACGAGCCATGACGTCCGACAATCGTTAACGACTTGAGAATTAGACCACGACGTGAAAATCTTGTCTAGGAAGGCAAGATTGTGGCATAAGGCGGCTAAAATCGTAGTTCACTTCTCTTACTTCTCCTACCTTGCATTGCCTGTCATGTAGTTTTTGATTCAAACGTTCAAAACAGATCAGAAAACAGATCAGAAAACAGATCAGAAAACCGCAGCAGACATTTACCGTCACACTTGCATAGTTAAAGCGGCAATCAGCGGTTGAAACAATAACAAAGCCTCATCCCCGCCCCTGTATCGGGGAAAAAGCTGAGGGATGGGGCTGTAGAAATGTAACCACTCTCAAATTCATAGACAGAGCGTTTGACCATGAACTGACCATTAAACAAACATGTTAGTTTAAAGGGACACTTTGGGATTTTGGCAATGAAGCCCTTGATCTTCTTCCCCAGAGTCAGATGAACTTGTGGACACCATTTTTATGTCTCTGCATCCAGTATGAAGGAAGCAGTGGTGGAAAAAGTACCTAATTGTCATACTTGAGGAAAGTAAAGATACCTTAATAGAAAAGGACTCAAGTAAAAGTGAAAGTCACCCAGTAAAATACTACTTGAGTATTTGGTTTTAAATATACTTAAGTAGTAAAAGTAAATGTAATTGAAAATGTAACTCCCGAGTGGCGCACTGCATCGCAGTGCTAGCTGTGCCACTAGAGATCCTGGTTTGAATCCAGGCTCTGTCATAGCTGACCGGGAGACCCATGGGGCGGCGCACAATTCGTCCAGGGTAGGGGAGGGAATGGCCGGCAGGGATGTAGCTCAGTTGGTAGAGCATGGTGTTTGCAACACCAGGGTTGTGGGTTTGATTCCCACGGGGGGCCAGTATGAAAACAAAAAAAATGTATGTGCTCACTGTAAGTTGCTCTGGATAAGAGCGTCTGCTAAATGACTTAAATGTAATTGCTAAAATATACTTAAGTATCAAAAGTAAACGTATTAATCATTATAAATTCCTTATATTAAGCCAACCAGACGGCACCATTTTTTTTTCTTATTTTTTTTTTTTACAGATGGCAAGGGGCACGCTCCAACACTTAGACATCCTTTACAAATGAAGCACTTGTGTTTAGTGAGTCCACCAGATCAGAGGCAGCAGGGATGACCAGGGATGTTCTCTTGATAAGTACATGAATTTGACCATTTTCCTGTCCTGCTAAGCATTCAAAATGTAACGAGTACTTTTGGGTGTCAGGGTAAATGTATGGAGTAAAAAGTACATTATTTTATTTAGAAATGTAGTGAAGTAAAAGTAAAAATTGACAAAAATATAAATAAGAAAAAACTACTTAAGTAGTACTTTAAAGTATTTTTACATAAGTACTTTACACCACTGGAAGGAAGTTAGAGTTAGTTTTGCGAGCCAATGCTAATGTTTGTCTATGGAGATTTTATACACCTGTCAGCAACGGGTGTGGCTGAAATAGCCGAATCCACTATTTTGAAGGGGTGTCCACATACTTTTGTATATGTAGTGTATCATTGATAACTAAATTCAAAAAATGGATGTAGCAACTGCAAATGGCAACAACTTTAACAAATGATGTAAAATGGTCTAAATAAAATAACAACCTGATGTGTCTGTATGTCCTCTCCCCAGTGTCCCAGTGTGACCTACGACCCCCTCCACAAGTCTACTCGTGACTTCCCAGATGACGTAGTGAGTTTCATGAGGGGTCATCACCTGATGTGGGAACCCATCCTGCCCGTCACGCACCGCCCGGTCTTTACCCTTGTCAACGTGTCCTACACCCTACGAAGGGTGGTAGTGGATCGGGTGGACGCTGAGGATGGACAGTATGATGTACTACACCTGGGCACAGGTAAGAGAGTGTAATAATGATAGTATATAGTATTCAGTAAGAGAGTGTAATAATTATAGTATATAGTATTCAGTAAGAGAGTGTAATAATGATAGTATATAGTATTCAGTAAGAGAGTGTAATAATGATAGTATATAGTATTCAGTAAGAGAGTGTAATAATTATAGTATATAGTATTCAGTAAGAGAGTGTAATAATGATAGTATATAGTATTCAGTAAGAGAGTGTAATAATGATAGTATATAGTATTCAGTAAGAGAGTGTAATAAGTATAGTATATAGTATTCAGTAAGAGAGTGTAATAATTATAGTATATAGTATTCAGTAAGAGAGTGTAATAATGATAGTATATAGTATTCAGTAAGAGAGTGTAATAAGTATAGTATATAGTATTCAGTAAGAGAGTGTAATAATTATAGTATATAGTATTCAGTAAGAGAGTGTAATAAGTATAGTATATAGTATTCAGTAAGAGAGTGTAATAATTATAGTATATAGTATTCAGTAAGAGAGTGTAATAATGATAGTATATAGTATTCAGTAAGAGAGTGTAATAATTATAGTATATAGTATTCAGTAAGAGAGTGTAATAATGATAGTATATAGTATTCAGTAAGAGAGTGTAATAATGATAGTATATAGTATTCAGTAAGAGAGTGTAATAAGTATAGTATATAGTATTCAGTAAGAGAGTGTAATAATTATAGTATATAGTATTCAGTAAGAGAGTGTAATAATGATAGTATATAGTATTCAGTAAGAGAGTGTAATAATGATAGTATATAGTATTCAGTAAGAGAGTGTAATAATGATAGTATATAGTATTCAGTAAGAGAGTGTAATAAGTATAGTATATAGTATTCAGTAAGAGAGTGTAATAATTATAGTATATAGTATTCAGTAAGAGAGTGTAATAATTATAGTATATAGTATTCAGTAAGAGAGTGTAATAATGATAGTATATAGTATTCAGTAAGAGAGTGTAATAATGATAGTATATAGTATTCAGTAAGAGAGTGTAATAATTATAGTATATAGTATTCAGTAAGAGAGTGTAATAATGATAGTATATAGTATTCAGTAAGAGAGTGTAATAATTATAGTATATAGTATTCAGTAAGAGAGTGTAATAATGATAGTATATTGTATTCAGTAAGAGAGTGTAATAATTATAGTATATAGTATTCAGTAAGAGAGTGTAATAATGATAGTATATAGTATTCAGTAAGAGAGTGTAATAATGATAGTATATAGTATTCAGTAAGAGAGTGTAATCATGATAGTATATAGTATTCAGTAAGAGAGTGTAATAATGATAGTATATAGTATTCAGTAAGAGAGTGTAATAAGTATAGTATATAGTATTCAGTAAGAGAGTGTAATAATGATAGTATATAGTATTCAGTAAGAGAGTGTAAACATTATAGTATATAGTATTCAGTAAGAGAGTGTAATAATGATAGTATATTGTATTCAGTAAGAGAGTGTAATAATGATAGTATATAGTATTCAGTAAGAGAGTGTAATAATGATAGTATATAGTATTCAGTAAGAGAGTGTAATAATGATAGTATATAGTATTCAGTAAGAGAGTGTAATCATGATAGTATATAGTATTCAGTAAGAGAGTGTAATAATGATAGTATATAGTATTCAGTAAGAGAGTGTAATAATGATAGTATATAGTATTCAGTAAGAGAGTGTAATAATGATAGTATATAGTATTCAGTAAGAGAGTGTACATTTACATTTTCGTCATTTAGCAGACGCTCTTATCCAGAGCGACTTACAAATTGGTGCATTCACCTTATAGCCAGTGGGACAACCACTTTACAATATGTTTTTTTTTTTTGGGGGGTAAGGGGGTGGTAGAAGGATTACTTTATCCTATCCCAGGTATTCCTTAAAGAGGTGGGGTTTCAAGTGTCTCCGGAAGGGGGTGAGTGACTCCGCTGTCCTGGCGTCGTGAGGGAGCTTGTTCCACCATTGGGGTGCCAGAGCAGCGAACAGTTTTGACTGGGCTGAGCGGGAACTGTGCTTCCGCAGAGGTAGGGGGGCCAGCAGGCCAGAGGTGGATGAACGCAATGCCCTCGTTTGGGTGTAGGGACTGATCAGAGCCTGAAGGTACGGAGGTGCCGTTCCCCTCACAGCTCCGTAGGCAAGCACCATGGTCTTGTAACAGATGCAAGCTTCAACTGGAAGCCAGTGGAGTGTGCGGAGGAGCGGGGTGACGTGAGAGAACTTGGGAAGGTTGAACACCAGACGGGCTGCGGCATTCTGGATGAGTTGTAGGGGTTTAATGGCACAGGCAGGGAGCCCAGCCAACAGCGAGTTGCAGTAATCCAGACGGGAGATGACAAGTGCCTGGATTAGGACCTGTGCAGCTTCCTGTGTAAGGCAGGGTCGTACTCTCCGAATGTTGTAGAGCATGAACCTACAGGATCGGGTCACCGCCTTGATGTTAGCGGAGAACGACAGGGTGTTGTCCAGGGTCACGCCAAGGCTCTTTGCACTCTGGGAGGAGGACACAACGGAGTTGTCAACCGTGATGGCAAGATCATGGAACGGGCAGTCCTTTCCCGGGAGGAAGAGCAGCGCCGTCTTGCCGAGGTTCAGCTTGAGGTGGTGATCCGTCATCCACACTGATATGTCTGCCAGACATGCAGAGATGCCATTCGCCACCTGGTTATCAGAAGGGGGAAAGGAGAAGATTAGTTGTGTGTCGTCTGCGTAGCAATGATAGGAGAGGCCATGTGAGGATATGACAGAGCCAAGTGACTTGGTGTATAGCGAGAATAGGAGAGGGCCTAGAACTGAGGCCTGGGGGACACTAGTAGTGAGAGCACATGGTGCGGAGACAGATTCTCGCCACGCCACTTGGTAGGAGCGACCTGTCAGGTAGGACGCAATCCAGGAGTGAGCCGCGCCAGAGATGCCCAACTCGGAGAGGGTGGAGAGGAGGATCTGATGGTTCACAGTATCAAAGGCAGCAGACAGGTCTAGAAGGACAAGAGCAGAGGAGAGAGAGTTAGCTTTAGCAGTGCGGAGAGCCTCCGTGACACAGAGAAGAGCAGTTTCAGTTGAATGACCAGTCTTGAAACCTGACTGGTTTGGATCAAGAAGGTCATTCTGAGAGAGATAGCAAGAGAGTTGGCTAAAGACGGCACGCTAGCTGGCGTAATACAGGTACTCTTAAGCGTGAAACAACTATCCACAGTTGCTAATAGTTACCAGTAGCTACCCGCTAGCTAGTCCAGGTAGTGGGTTAGCTAACCTCGTGCTTCACCGGGCTCAGCCGAATACAATACCTACAATAATTACATACAATAACCTACGATAACTACAATAACCTACGATAACTACCTACAATACCTAACTACAATCTAAATACATAGTTTAAGCTTTACTCTACACCATATAAGCCATATAAGCCAAGCTTACCTCTCGCCAGATAGTATATAGTATTCAGTAAGAAAGTGTAATAATTATAGTATATAGTATTCAGTAAGAGAGTGTAATAATTATAGTATATAGTATTCAGTAAGAGAGTGTAATAATTATAGTATATAGTATTCAGTAAGAAAGTGTAATAATTATAGTATATAGTATTCAGTAAGAAAGTGTAATAATTATAGCATATAGTATTCAGTAAGAGAGTGTAATAATTATAGTATATAGTATTCAGTAAGAGAGTGTAAAGATTATAGTATATAGTATTCAGTAAGAAAGTGTAATAATTATAGCATATAGTATTCAGTAAGAGAGTGTAACAATTATAGTATATAGTATTCAGTAAGAGAGTGTAAAAATTATAGTATATAGTATTCAGTAAGTGAGTGTAATAATTATAGTATATAGTATTCAGTAAGAAAGTGTAATAATTATAGTATATAGTATTCAGTAAGAGAGTGTAAAAATTATAGTATATAGTATTCAGTAAGAGAGTGTAATAATTATAGTATATAGTATTCAGTAAGAAAGTGTAACAATTATAGTATATAGTATTCAGTAAGAGAGTGTAACAATTATAGTATATAGTATTCATTAAGAAAGTGTAATAATTATAGTATATAGTATTCAGTAAGAAAGTGTAATAATTATAGTATATAGTATTCAGTAAGATAGTGTAATAATAATAGTATATAGTATACAGTATTCAGTAAGAGAGTGGGTCAATGTGCCCTGCATCCTACGCAGGGTAGTAAACGTGCCCTAAACCCTAAACCCTAAACCCTACGCAGCGTGGTAGTGGACAGAGTGGATGCAGAGGATGGACCTATCTAGGAACAGATACCAGATACCAATACAGTATGATGTCCTCTATCTAGGAACAGATACCAGACACCAATACAGTATGATGTCCTCTATCTAGGAACAGATACCAATACAGTATGATGTCCTCTATCTAGGAACATATACCAATACAGTATGATGTCCTCTATCTAGGAACAGATACCAGATACCAATACAGTATGATGTCCTCTATCTAGGAACAGATACCAGATACCAATACAGTATGATGTCCTCTATCTAGGAACAGATATACCAATGTGTAAGAGAATGTCTTATGCAGTTGGTCATGGGTTGCCGTGATACCTAACCACAACAACACAACTTCTCTACGAGAGAGAGGCAGACTCTTCAGGCTACATTCTACCGCAGTTACTAGGTAACCCTGGATCAACCAGAGCCACTGGTAATGAACAACCCCTACTCTATAAGAGTGGGAGGAATCTAATAAGAAACCTGTTAAACAGCCCTTATATCAGTAGGATAAATCTAATACGGATTTATAGAGGCTGACTGAGTGGCAACAGCAGCTGTTACACTGTCTCCCTGACACACACACACACACAAACACACACACACACACACACAAACACACACACACACACACACACACATACACACACTCTCTCTCTCTCTCTCTCTCTCTCTCTCTCTCTCTCTCTCTCTCTCTCTCTCTCTCTCTCTCTCTCTCTCTCTCTCTCTCTCTCTCTCTCTCTCTCTCTCTCTCTCTCTCTCTCTCTCTCTCTCTCTCTCTCTCTCTCTCTCTCTCTCTCTCTAATACCCTGACACTACCAAGCCCCACCCAATCTTGGTCACCTCTAAGTGCAGATAGCTATGTCCTCAGCACACAGAATAGAGAGAAATGTGTTTGCCAAGGGGTGTCTGTCTTAAAATGATTCACTTAATCAGGGTAGAGTTTAAGGGAAACACGCAGTCGCAAGCGCGCACACACACACACACACAAACGCAAGCGTGGACGAGGGCGCATGCACAAACACTCACCACACGCACACACGCTAGCTCTCACAGTATACACACAACAAATTCCTGGAAGGGGTTGGCTCTTCTTGATAATGTCAGGATGGTCCCAGACCAGTGACCCTGGGAATGACCTCTGATCTAAAGGTTAACCCTCTGAGGTTATATATTCTAACATAAATGAATCACACGCTACCCACGTTATCCCTGTCAAGGAGATTAGGTTTGGGCCAACACACATAACTTAACTAGTTGAACTTGAAGAAGCACACAAACACACACACACTGGCATGCAAAGCGGGGACTGTTGAAGCAACACAGACATAGACACAGACACATGCATACACACACACACACTACAACACACGTACTATACACACACGCACACATGGATTTATGTTGTAGATATGTGGTTGTACAGTAGGGGTCAGAGGGCACTTCATGTGTTGGGAAATCTGCTGTGAATGTATCGTAATGTTTTTATTTATTTTTATTGTATAAACTGCCTTAATTTTGCTGAACCCCAGGAAGAGTAGCTGCTGCCTTGGCGGGAAGTAACAGGGATCCATAATAAACCCCAGGAAGAGTAGCTGCTGCCTTGGCGGGAAGTAACAGGGATCCATAATAAACCCCAGGAAGAGTAGCTGCTGCCTTGGCGGGAAGTAACAGGGATCCATGATACATTCAAATACAGAGCTAGTACGTAACGAGGACACCACAGCATCAATCGATCAACGCGTGACGCACACAGTCAGGCGGGGTGGTTGGTTGGTTTGTGACCTTTGGGGTCTTTTAACTCACCGTCTCCATTTAGATCACCAGCTGTACACTAGGAGACATCAACCGCAATCGATTGTTATTACCTATGTGGGAATATATCCACACTCATCACGGGGCGGCAGGTAGCTTAGTGGTTAAAGAGCGTTGTTCCAGTAACCCGAAAGATCGCTGGTTCTAATCCCCCGAGCCGACTAGGTGAAAAATCTGCCGATGTGCCCTTGAGCAAGGCACTTAACCCTAATTGCTCATGTAAGTCGCTCTGGATAAGAGCGTCTGCTAAATGACGTAAATGGTTCCTCCTCTAGATGACGGAAAAATCTGCCGATGTGCCCTTGAGCAAGGCTCAGTAACTCTCTCCGTTCCTCCTCTAGATGACGGCCAGGTGCTCAAGGTGGTGTCTATTCCCAAAGAGGACAGGGAGCCCGAGGAGATCATTCTGGAGCAGCTGACTGTGTTTCAGGTGAGCTTCAGCGTCACCATTACATCTTCCCTTACGTGTCCCACTACCAAGTCAGAGTTTCAACTTCAGGAGCAATAGGGAAACTTCATCTGAATTGGGGGACCTAGTGCAGAAAACGTTACACCCAACGGCCTGTACACTTCGCTGACATTAAATCATTGAATAGTGAGCAATACGGTAGTAGCACCGTCTTGATACCATCTCCGACAGGCGAAGTGGAATATCTGCCATAGTAAAAGCCTAGATTTAATCAGATCAAGCGTTAACCTGGCGACAGCCGACACCCGCACACAGTAGCTGATGTTGTGGTGGTGTCATCGGTGTAACTGCGTTGGAGCTGTCAAAATCGGTGAGCAGCTGCTCTTCAAATCAAATCGAATTTTATTTGTCACATACACATGTTTAGCAGATGTTATTGCGGGTGTAGTGAAATGCTTGTGTTTCTAGCTCCAACAGTGCAGTATATCTAACAATTCAACAATACACACAAAACACACAACCTAAAAATAAAATAATGGAATTAAGGAATATATAAATATTAGAAATATTAGGATGAGCAATGTTGGAGTGGCATTGACTAAAATACAGTAGAATAGAATACAGTATATACATATGAGATGAGTAAAACAGTATGTAAACATTATTAGAGTGACTAGTGTTCCATTATTAAAGTGGCCAGTGATTCCATGTCTATGTACATAGGGCAGCAGCCTCTATGGTGCAGGGTTGAGTAACCAGGTGGTACCCGGCTAGTGATGGCTATTGAACAGTCTGATGGCCTTGAGATAGAAGCTGTTTTTCAGTCTCTCAGTCCCAGCTTTGATGCACCTGTACTGACCTCGCCTTCTAGATGATAGCGGGGTGAACAGGCAGTGGCTCGGGTGGTTGTTGTCCTTGATGATCTTTTTGGCCTTTCTGTGACATCGGGTGCTGTAGGTGTCCTGGAGGGCAGGTAGTTTGCCCCCGGTGATGCGTTGGGCAGACCGCACCACCCTCTGGAGAGCCCTGCGGTTGTGGTTGGTGCAGTTGCCATACCAGGTGGTGATACAGCCCGACAGGATGCTCTCAATTGTGCATCTGTAAAAGTTTGTGAGGGTTTTAGGTGCCAAGACAAATTTCCACGCAGTCATGGGTGAACAGGGAGTACAGGAGGGGGCTGAGCACGCACCCTTGTGGGGCCCCTGTGTTGAGGATCAGGTGTTGTTTCCTACCTCTCAAAGCACTTCATGATGACAGAAGTGAGTGCTATGGGGCAATAGTCATTTAGTTCAGTTACCTTTGCTTTCTTGGGTACAGGAACAATGGTGGACATCTTGAAGCAAGTGGGGACAGCAGACTGGGATAGGGAGAGATTGAATATGTCCGTAAACACTCGAGCCAGCTGGTCTGCGCATTCACTGAGGACACGGCTAGGGATACCGTCTGGACCGGCAGCTTTGCGAGGGTTAACACGCTTAAATGTCTTACTCACGTTGGCCACAGAGAAGGAGAGCCCACAGTCCTTGGTAGCGGGCCGCGTCGGTGGCATTGTGTTATCCTCAAAGCGGGCGAAGAAGGTGTTTAGCTTGTCCGGAAGCAAGACGTCGGTGTCCGCGACATGGCTGGTTTTCCCTTTGTAGTCTGTGATTGTCTGTAGGCCCTGCCACATACTTCTCGTTGAATTGCGACTCCACTTTGTCTCTATACTGAAGTTTTGCCTGTTTGATTGCCTTACAGAGGGAATAACTACACTGTTTGTATTCAACCATATTCCCAGTCACCTTGCCATGGTTAAATGCGATGGTTCGCACTTTCAGTTTTGCGCGAATGCTGCCATCTATCCACGGTTTCTGGTTAGGGTAGGTTTTAATAGTCACAGTGGGTACAACATCTCCTATACTCTTCCTAATAAACTCAGTCACCCTATCCGTGTATTCGTCAATGTTATTCTCGGAGGCTACCCAGAACATATCCCAGTCAGCGTGATCAAAACAATCTTGAGGCGTGGATTCCGATTGGTCAGACCAGCGTTGAATAGTCCTTAGCGCTGGTTTGAGTTTTTGCCTATAGAAAGGGAGGAGCAAAATGGAGTCGTGATCATATTTGCCGAAGGGAGGGCGGGGGAGGGCATGGTAGGCATCCCGGAAGTTGGAGTAGTAGTGGTCAAGTGTTTTAGCAGCGCGAGTACTACAGTCAATGTGCTGATAGAACTTCGGCAGCGTTTTCCTCAAATTTGCTTTGTTAAAATCCCCAGCTACAATAAATGCGGCCTCAGGATATGTGGTTTCCAGTTTGCATAAAGTCCAGTGGAGTTCTTTGAGGGCCGTCGTGGTATCGGCTTGTGATCATTGTCACGAAGCCACACCTGTCCTACTCGTGTTAGAAGTTTAAAACGAAAAAGTGGGCTAGGGCATAGGGTCTAGGGTCTCTTTGGAATTAATCAGCCTGAATAGGATTACTTTTCTCAAGTGTCCCAGTACCATGTTGACCTGCCTGTCTGCAATGTGATCTGTTGACCTGCCTGTCTGCCATGTGATCTGTTGACCTACCTGTCTGCCATACCATCTGTTGACCTTCCTGTCTGCCATACCATCTGTTGACCTTCCTGT
>NC_059201.1:3082323-3127418 GCF_020615455.1 Coregonus clupeaformis
CACTGACTTGGTGCGGGGAGCAGGAACGGGCCGAGCCGGGCTGACGAAGCGCACCACTGACTTGGTGCAGGGAGCAGGAGCAGGCCGGACCGTACTGGGGACACACACCACTGGTCCTACGCAGGGATCTGGAATGGGCCGGACCGGACTGGTAACACACCCCAGTACCTCTCGCCGTGCCTCTACACCTTCCACCCCCTCTTCGACCAGTGGCCCCCGTAACCTGGCGGCCTCCTCTGCCAATCCGCTGGGCCGCTCTGCCGCGGTCTCCTGCTGGCCCGTCGTCCACGGCGTTAGCCCCCCCCTAAAAATTTTCTGGCCGTCTCTCCTACCCGTGGACCAGGTCTCCATGTCCCTCGCTAGCCTTTCGCCCTTCTGCCTCAATGTCAAGCCCTTCTCTTCCTCACTCGGCTTGACCCAGTCGAGGAGGCGAAGGAGATCTGCTATAGATCTCCCTGGCGATGGCTCCTGGACACGCTGCTTGGTCACATCTTGGTGGTTTCTTCTGTCGTGTTTGTGCGCTACTGTTGCCTTGTGCATTTCGTATTTTTCCTCCTCTGTGTTAGGAGGTTATTTACGCACTGTTTTGTGCGCTTTTTGGTTTTCGCCTGTGTGCGGACTTTCTCGCCTCCGGGCGTTTGACTCGTTATTTTGAGTGTGCTGTTCACTAAAGTCTATTGGACTTATTTTCTGCGTCCTGCGTCTGATTCCTGCACCACACCCACCTACAGCACCCACTGACAGTGTGTGTGTGTGTGTGTGTGTGTGTGTGTGTGTGTGTGTGTGTGTGTGTGTGTGTGTGTGTGTGTGTGTGTGTGTGTGTGTGTGTGTGTGTGTGTGTGTGTGTGTGTGTGTGTGTGTGTGTGTGTGCGTGTGTGCGTGTGTGTATGTGTGTGTGTGTGTGTGTGTGTGTGTGTGTGTGTGGTCATCCCCAGTTAAGAGTTGATGTGGCAGTAAAATATCATTCCAGTAATGATTACAATAGATCAGGCTTCCCCAATTGGCAGCCCACGGGGTGGTTTTATTTGCTTCTGAGCAAATTCGTATTTTTTTATTTTTAAATTTTTTTTATGTTCATTGTTGGACATAAAAGACTATAAAAACACCAGAAAATCGGCTCCAATTGATTTTAATTTTGGAAATCTGTTCCCAAGTATTTGTGATGAGTGTGATAGAAGGAGTCAGGTGCAGGAGGGTGAATCACAGAATACAGAGTTTATTCCGTCGTGCACAATTGCACTGGATAGCAACACACGAAAACAGGCACAGGGGAAACTATCTACCCTGGCAATACACGGTACGGATAGCTCCAAACAATATACAGGCACAGGGGAAATATCTACCCCCGCAATACAAAGGGAGAGTAGTTCCACCGAGCTACACTACTCTCACAATAAACAATCACCCACAACGACAAGGGGGGCAGAGGGAACACTTATACACAGACTAATGAGGGGAATATGAACCAGGTGTGTGTGATTGACAAGACAAGACAAATGGAATGATGATATATGGAGCGGCAGTGGCTAGTAAGCCGGTGACGACGAACGCCGAAGCCTGTCCGAGCAAGGAGGAGGGGCAGCCTCGGCGGAAGTCGTGACAGTATTCCCACGCATAATAGAGAGACGTGATCGTATACAAATGTAAGCAAGGTTTGAAATACTTATGTTTTAGTCAAATATGGTATATTTTTGGGCTTCTTGCGGTCAAATTGCAGTCTGCAATTTATTTTTAATTATGTTCCAGCCCCCCCCGACCATCCGCTCAAGAAAAAAATCTAGTTGATGATCGCTGCAACAGAGCATCAGCACTGTTTACACGTAGTTTCTCCAGCAGTAGCCTAATCACAGAGAAGGAGAGCACTGAGTTTGGGATAACATGTGAGTCTTGAAAATCCCACAATCCCCATTCTATGTGTAAATATTTTTCATGCATACTGGCACTTTACAGTAATCTCAAGCACCTAAAATCAACGAGAGACTAACTTTACAGTAATCTCAAGCGCCTAAAATCAACGAGAGACTAACTTTACAGTAATCTCAAGCGCCTAAAATCAACGAGAGACTAACTTTACAGTAATCTCAAGCGCCTAAAATCAACGAGAGACTAACTTTACAGTAATCTCAAGCGCCTAAAATCAACGAGAGACTAACTTTACAGTAATCTCAAGCGCCGTTTTAGAAGCACTGTAGGCTACCATGACAATTCAATTCCTTGGTGATCAATTACATTCAATATAATTTAATTACATTAATTAAAAGTTACATTAAATTCAATGAAATCCTCTTCCCTCCCCTGTACGTGTGTCTACAGCAACAGGTGTATGTGAGCAGTGATGAGGGAGTGGCCCAGTTACCCCTGCAGCGGTGTGAGCTGTACGGGAGAGACTGTGCCGACTGCTGTCTGGCCAGAGACCCTTACTGTGCCTGGGATGGGAACACATGCAACCGATACTTCCCCAGCAACAAGAGGTAACTACTCTACTCAGGTTAAGCGCCCAGCACAGTGATTTTGATCTCCACATCAAATCATTTCGGGGTATCAATAGTAGTAACCAATAACATCAAGCATCATTTAAAAAAATGTTTTACAATATATTTATTGCCATTTTTTTTTTTTACAATTTTACATTTATCAGCAAAATATGACAATCATATAATGCTTCAAGCGTACATTTGACTACTTTTACATTACTGTCTTACTATCTCTGTGGACAATAAAGTACTATTCTATGTTGTTGTGTTTCTGTCTAGATATGATGGTGTTGTATTGTGTCGTTCTTTGTTTGTGAACCCAGGAAGATGAACTGTTGCTATAGTAACAGCTAACGGGTATCCAACAAAATAAAGAAACAAACAAACACTCTGCCACAGTCCAAAACTGTCAGAGTTATGACATGGTTATGACATCCAGGCCGTCTGCAATTTTACCTCCTTAGGCGAGCTCGGCGCCAGGATGTGAAACACGGGGATCCGATGAGCCAGTGTCACAATGCAGAAGATGGTAATTTGTGTGTGTGCATCTGTGTGTGTGGGGCTCCATAGAGCCAGTGTCACAAGTAGGAGATGGTACAGAAATGAATAAATACTAAATGTTTATGTCTGTCTATGATACTATATGTCTCCGATTGCAGCTGGCGCCAGCCAGCCTCGACTCAGTATGTAACTTAACTCATATTAATGCAGCTGGCGCCATCCAGCCTCGACTCAGTATGTAACTTAACTCATATTAATGCAGCTGGCGCCAGCCAGCCTCGACTCAGTATGTAACTTAACTCATATTAATGCAGCTGGCGCCATCCAGCCTCGACTCAGTATGTAACTTAACTCATATTAATGCAGCTGGCGCCATCCAGCCTCGACTCAGTATGTAACTTAACTCATATTAATGCAGCTGGCGCCATCCAGCCTCGACTCAGTATGTAACTAGTGGACCTACAGTGAATGTAGACTGCTCTAGGTACAAGTTGCCCTCTGAGGCACAGATCTAGGGTCAATTTACCCTCCTCAAATCCTTTGAAGGAGAAACGCAAAATGGATTTCAGAATTGGCAACTTCACCCTGCATCGTCATCCAGCTCTCTATCAATGTAATCTCGGGACTCTGAACCAAGTCTTGTGTGCCTCCAGTGTGCGCACATTCTGTCACAAGAGGCTACTATAAACGATGTGACATAACTTTTAACTCCTCCTGTTTGGTGCCTTCCAGGTTCTGAGTCGGTGGAGCTGAAGGTGGTCTACGGGGTGGAGAGCAGCTCAACCTTCCTAGAGTGTATGCCCAGATCCCCACAGGCTACGGTCAAGTGGAGTGCTCAGCCAGCGCAGGCTCGCACTAGCAGAGAGGTGAGGGGTGAGAGGGGTGAAAGGTTTGTCTCCCGAGTGGCGCAGTGGTCTAAGGCACTGCATCGCAGTGCTAGCTGTGCCACTAGAGAATCCTGGTTCGAATCCAGGCTCTGTCGTAGCCGGCCATGACCGGGAGACCCATGGGGCGGCGCACAATTGGCACAGCGTCGTCCAGGGTAGGGGAGGGAATGGCCGGCAGGGATGTAGAGCACGGCGTTTGCAACGCCAGGGTTGTGGGTTCGATTCCCACGGGGGGCCAGTATGAAAAAAAAAAAAAAAGTGTAATGTAAGTCGCTCTGGATAAGAGCGTCTGCTAAATGACTAAAATGTAAAAATGTAGTTTATAATTGAATCATTGACTAATGTTCATCTAATAATGAACCTTCTCTTGCCTTGCTGTCGTTATGCAGCTTCTCCAGAGTGAGGACCGTATGGTCCATATGAAGCGGGGTCTCCTGGTGCAGCGGCTGGAGCCCGGGGACGCTGGCCTCTACAGCTGTACCACCCTGGAGCACTCCTTCTCCCAGGTCCTGGCCCGCTACAACCTCCAGGTCATACCCCAGCAGAGCATGACAGCATCCCAGGCCAGGGCAGCTGATCCTGGGGCCGGAAGAGCAGGGCTGAGGGGAGGTCCTGTGAGCCACACCCAGAGCCACAACCAGCTCTTCGGGAACTATAAGGACCTGCACATGATGGACGCGGCAAGCTTGAGCGCAGACGAGTACTGTGAGCAGCTGTGGTACCGGGAGAAGAAGAAGCTACGCCAGTTGAAGTGGAAACAGACAATGGTGGACAACCGCAAGGCCAGGGTGCGACGGCACGACTCCACCGGGGACATCGCACTACAATAACCTGATTGGGATGGACAGAGACGTGGGCTGCGTCCCAGTTCTCCACGTTTCTAACGGAAAATGTGCACTTGCACACTTTCACGCATGGATTTAACAATGGTGTAAAAACACCCTCCAGCCAATGCTTACACCGATCCTATGCCTTGACATCCATGACGGGTAGTGTGCAAGTGCACACTTCTGGAAAAGGGTGGAGAATCTGAAAATAGCCTTGGAGATAAAGGGAATGTATATACAAATAGTAGAGCCTTTATGTGAACAGACACTGAGGGTACCAAACATTAAGGACCCCTTCCTAATATTAAGTTGCATCCCCCTTTTCCCTCAGAACAGCCTCAATTCGTCGGGGCATGGACTCTACAAGGTGTCGAAAGTATTCCACAGGGATTCTGGCCCATGTTGACTCCAATGCTTCCCACAGTTGTGTCAAGTTGGCTGGATGTCCTTTGGGTGGTGGACCATTCTTTATACACACGGGAAACTGTTGTGTGAAAAACCCAGCAGCGTTGTAGTTCTTGACGTACTCAAACCGGTACGCCTGGCACCTACTACCATACCCCGTTCAAAGCCACTTAAATATTTTATCTTGCCCATTCACCTTCCGAATGGAACACAATCCATGACTCAATTGTCTCAAGGCCTAAACATCCTTCCTTAACCTGTCTCCTCCCCTTCATTTACACTGATTGAAGTGGATTTAACAAGTGACATCAATAAGGGATCATAGCTTTCACCTGGATTCACCTGGTCAGTCTATTTCATGGTGTTCCTAATGTTTTGTCTACTCAGTGTATGAGCTTAATATTATTATTATCAGTTAACCTTTGTCCATAGAAGAATGTGTATGATAGATATTTTAGATGTATATTACTCCTCAGTCTTCAGCCCCTGTATTCTGTGTAGACAGGATTTTGACCCAAAACGTTTGTTATTGCGCTCTGGACTGGTGAGTTTGTTTACCGAATAAAAACAGGACAGACTGTTCTCCGCCACATGTGTTGAGGCACATTCGTTTATTTGGTCCTCAGCAGCATTACAATCATCACATCCACAGGTGTCCCGGAACTACACAACTGCGAGGGGAAATGAGTAGGGCCACTCTGTTGCGCAAGCAAGATGTTCCCGCCATCTCCTTCCTTCCTTCCTTCCTGGCAGAGAAGAAGAGAAACATTTCATTAAGAGGGTTTTCCTGGTCCTGTGGACAACAACACTGAGAAGCTTCCTTCACATTTGAAGAGTTTATTTTAGATAAATTCAAGAAGAGTTTATTTGAGATAGATTCAAGCAGAGTTTATTTCAGATGTATATACAAATTGGTTTTGTTGCAAAAACGCTATAGATCCATTATTTAGCTTGAATGGAATGTTCCTATCCTGTATATTTAACATGTACATTCCAGAAGAGTTTATTTCCAAAACGCTACATCCACCAATTTTTCACATTTGTTTTCTCGTCAGAAATTAATGCCTATGGGTACCTTAGTGTAAAATATTACTGTCCTCATAGATTTGCGATGTGTATAACAATTGGTTTAGTTGCAAAGCGCTGTATATCCATGTTTAGCTGGAATGTTGCTATCCTGTATATTTAACGTATAAATTCAACACATAAATCTAGCCTCATTCTATAGTGTTTGGTTAGACTTAGGCCTCGTCCCAAATGACACCCTGTTCCCTGTATAGTGCGCACATTTTCTCATATGACTGTATTAAATAATGTTTAACTACAGTGTACAGTGGGGAGAACAAGTATTTGATACACTGCCGATTTTTGCAGGTTTTCCTACTTACAAAGCATGTAGAGGTCTGTAATTTTTTATCATAGGTACACTTCAACTGTGAGAGACGGAATCTAAAACAAAAATCCAGAAAATCACATTGTATGATTTTTAAGTAATTAATTTGCATTTTATTGCATGACATAAGTATTTGATACATCAGAAAAGCAGAACTTAATATTTGGTACAGAAACCTTTGTTTGCAATTACAGAGATCATACGTTTCCTGTAGGTCTTGATGTCACGATCGTCGTAATAAGTGGACCAATGCGCAGCGTGATATGCGTACATCTTTTAATTAGTACTTTACCAACACGATACAACAACAAAATGAAACGTGAAGTCCTCGGTCATAAAACACAAACCTACACGGAACAAGATCCCACAAATGACAAGTGCACAACAGGCTGCCTAAGTATGGTTCCCAATCAGAGACAACGAGAATCAGCTGCCTCTGATTGGGAACCACCCTGGCCAACATAGAAATACACAAACTAGACCATGAACATGGAAAACGAAACATAGAACCTAACACCCAGAAACTAACACATAGAAACTAACACCCTGGCTCAACATATAAAAGTCCCCAGAGCCAGGGCGTGACACTTGACCAGGTTTGCACACACTGCAGCAGGGATTTTGGCCCACTCCTCCATACAGACCTTCTCCAGATCCTTAAGGTTTTGGGGCTGTCGCTGGGCAATACAGACTTTCAGCTCCCTCCAAAGATTTTCTATCGGGTTCAGGTCTGGAGACTGGCTAGGCCACTCCAGGACCTTGAGATGCTTCTTACGGAGTCACTCCTTAGTTGCCCTGGCTGTGTGTTTCGGGTCGTTGTCATGCTGGAAGACCCAGCCACGACCCATCTTCAATGCTCTTACTGAGGGAAGGAGGTTGTTGGCCAAGATCTCGCGATACATGGCCCCATCCATCCTCCCCTCAATACGGTGCAGTCGTCCTGTCCCCTTTGCAGAAAAGCATCCCCAAAGAATGATGTTTACACCTCCATGCTTCACGTTTGGGATGGTGTTCTTGGGGTTGTACTCATCCTTCTTCTTCCTCCAAACACGGCGAGTGGAGTTTAGACCAAAAAGCTCTATTTTTGTTGTCTCATCAGACCACATGACCTTCTCCCATACCTCCTCTGGATCATCCAGATGGTCATTGGCAAACTTCAGACGGGCCTGGTCATGCACTGGCTTGAGCAGGGGGACCTTGCGTGCGCTGCAGGATTTTAATCCATGACGGCGTAGTGTGTTACTAATGGTTTTCTTTGAGACTGTGGTCCCAGCTCTCTTCAGGTCATTTACCAGGTCCTGCCATGTAGTTCTGGGCTGATCCCTCACCTTCCTCATGATCATTGATGCCCCACGAGGTGAGATTTTGCATGGAGCCCCAGACCGAGGGTGATTGACCGTCATCTTGAACTTCTTCCATTTTCTAATAATTGCGCCAACAGTTGTTGCCTTCTCACCAAGCTGCTTGCCTATTGTCCTGTAGCCCATCCCAGCCTTGTGCAGGTCTACAATTTTATCCCTGATGTCCTTACACAGCTCTCTGGTCTTGGCCATTGTGGAGAGGTTGGAGTCTGTTTGATTGAGTGTGTGGACAGGTGTCTTTTATACAGATAACGAGTTCAAACAGGTGCAGTTAATACAGGTAATGAGTGGAGAACAGGAGGGCTTCTTAAAGAAAAACTAACAGGTCTGTGAGAGCCGGAATTCTTACTGGTTGGTAGGTGATCAAATACTTATGTCATGCAATAAAATGCAAATGAATTACTTAAAAATCATACAATGTGATTTTCTGGATTTTTGTTTTAGATTCCATCTCTCACAGTTGAAGTGTACCTATGATAAAAAATTACAGACCTCTACATGTTTTGTAAGTAGGAAAACCTGCAAAATCGGCAGTGTATCAAATACTTGTTCTCCCCACTGTATATAGAGAATCTAGAGACTGACCTAGTAGTATATATATAGAGAATCTAGAGACTGACCTAGTAGTATATATAGATAGAGAATCTAGAGATTGACCTAGTAGTATATATATAGAGAATCTAGAGACTGACCTAGTAGTATATATATATAGAGAATCTAGAGACTGACCTAGTAGTATATATATAGAGAATCTAGAGACTGACCTAGTAGTATATATAGAGAGAATCTAGAGACTGACCTAGTAGTATAGATAGAGAATCTAAATATTTTTTATATTGATGTCACAAATGTATCATTTGTACAGTTCTTTATTTTTAAAAAAATTGTAATTATTTGTCACATTTGACTGTGTAAAACCTAGCAGTGCTACTTTTTCTCTCTGAGAGTGAGGCGGATATATCTCGTTTTGCAACCAAAAATGTGATGGTTTGTCTCGCTGAAACCATCTAGTGATAGGTTTATCTGTCTGTATATAAAAACTAATAAAACATACAAAAATGGATCTACTCAAAAAAAGATTTAGGCCTTTAAAGCATTACAGATTTTTAGCAGACGCTCTTATCCAGAGCGACTTACAGTTAGTGAGTGCATACATTTTTCATACTGGCCCCCCCGTGGGAATTGAACCCACAACCCTGGTGTTGCAAACGCCATGCTCTACTCAACTGAGCTACACGGGGACTCAGACAGAAGTGTAAAGGTCATTTCCGATTGAGCCGACACATGTACCGTTTACTGTGAATGCAGTCTCTTGCCTTTACATTTAAATCACGCTAAAGCTTAACTTCCTCAATGCAGATTGAATAGAGCCTCTAAGGCTAACATTTCTAGATGGCATGTCATCCTGTATCAATTAGGTCAGTGGACCTATAGACAGTCTGTGGACAGCGTGGGTATTTTGACTGGGTAAATCAAAGGTTCTCAGCATCTGGAGAGAATGAACACGCACACGCTGAGGCAGGTTTTCCTCTAACCTTTTACCTGGGCTTTTCTCCTTTTAGATTTATTTTGACACTGAATGGCTTTCTAATAGGTGTTGGGTATTGTCACGATCGTCGTATGGAGTAGACCAAGGCGCAGCGTGATGAACGAACATTGATTACGCCGTACGCCGTTGCTCCTCTCTCCGTCGCGCTTCTACCGTCTCACTCCATGGCCGGCGATCCATCCCGGCCAGGATTTCCTCCCAGGTCCAGGACCCCTGCCCGTCCAAGATCTGCTCCCACGTCCAGGCTGCCTGCTCCTGGACACGCTGCTTGGTCCTAGGTTGGTGGGTTCTTCTGTCACGATCGTCGTATGGAGTAGACCAAGGCGCAGCGTGATGAACGAACATGTTTATTTATCTTTAGTGAGAAATACGGACAATAAACAAAACAACAAACGACTCGTGAAGTCCACGGTACAAACACAAAACCAACTGGAACAAGAACCCACAAACACAAAGGGAAAAACAGACAGTTTAAATATGGCTCCCAATCAGAGACAACCAGCCACAGCTGACACTCGTTGCCTCTGATTGGGAGTCACTCTGGCCAACATAGAAAACAGCACAACTAGAACTCCCGACATAGAATACAACACATAGAACGACCACACCCTGGCTCAACATATAGAGTCCCAGAGCCCGGGTGTGACAGGTATTCCTGAATGGTCGAGTCTCAGTCCTGACTTAAATCTGCTTGAAAATCAGACATACGGTTTGAATATTGCTGCTCGTCATTGATTCCCAACCAATTTACTGAGCTTGAGCAATTTTGACAAAAATTGAGTGTACAAAACATTAAGGACACCTGCTCTTTCCATGACATAGACTGTCCAGGTGAAAGCTATGATCCTTTATTGCTGTCACTTGTTAATTTCACTTCTCAATATTAGGAATGTGTTCTTAATGTTTTGTAGACTAAGTGTACAGTGGGGGGGGAAAGTATTTAGTCAGCCACCAATTGTGCAAGTTCTCCCACTTAAAAAGATGAGAGAGGCCTGTAATTTTCATCATCAACTATGACAGACAAAATGAGAAAAAAAAATCCAGAAAATCACATTGTAGGATTTTTTATGAATTTATTTGCAAATTATGGTGGAAAATAAGTATTTGGTCAATAACAAAAGTTTCTCAATACTTTGTTATATACCCTTTGTTGGCAATGACACAGGTCAAACGTTTTCTGTAAGTCTTCACAAGGTTTTCACACACTGTTGCTGGTATTTTGGCCCATTCCTCCATGCAGATCTCCTCTAGAGCAGTGATGTTTTGGGGCTGTCGCTGGGCAACACGGACTTTCAACTCCCTCCAAAGATTTTCTATGGGGTTGAGATCTGGAGACTGGCTAGGCCACTCCAGGACCTTGAAATGCTTCTTACGAAGCCACTCCTTCGTTGCCCGGGCGGTGTGTTTGGGATCATTGTCATGCTGAAAGACCCAGCCACGTTTCATCTTCAATGCCCTTGCTGATGGAAGGAGGTTTTCACTCAAAATCTCACGATACATGGCTCCATTCATTCTTTCCTTTACACGGATCAGTCGTCCTGGTCCCTTTGCAGAAAAACAACCCCAAAGCATGATGTTTCCACCCCTATGCTTCACAGTTGGTATGGTGTTCTTTGGATGCAACTCAACATTCTTTGTCCTCCAAACACGACAAGTTGAGTTTTTACCAAAAAGTTCTATTTTGGTTTCATCTGACCATATGACATTCTCCCAATCCTCTTCTGGATCATCCAAATGCACTCTAGCAAACTTCAGACGGGCCTGGACATGTACTGGCTTAAGCAGGGGGACACGTCTGGCACTGCAGGATTTGAGTCCCTGGCGGCGTAGTGTGTTACTGATGGTAGGCTTTGTTACTTTGGTCCCAGCTCTCTGCAGGTCATTCACTAGGTCCCCCCGTGTGGTTCTGGGATTTTTGCTCACCGTTCTTGTGATCATTTTGACCCCACGGGGTGAGATCTTGCGTGGAGCCCCAGATCGAGGGGAGATTATCAGTGGTCTTGTATGTATTCCATTTCCTAATAATTGCTCCCACAGTTGATTTCTTCAAACCAAGCTGCTTACCTATTGCAGATTCAGTCTTCCCAGCCTGGTGCAGGTCTACAATTTTGTTTCTGGTGTCCTTTGATAGCTCTTTGGTCTTGGCCATAGTGGAGTTTGGAGTGTGACTGTTTGAGGTTGTGGACAGGTGTCTTTTATACTGATAACAAGTTCAAACAGGTGCCATTAATACAGGTAACAAGTGGAGGACAGAGGAGCCTCTTAAAGAAGAAGTTACAGGTCTGTGAGAGCCAGAAATCTTGCTTGTTTGTAGGTGACCAAATACTTATTTTCCACCATAATTTGCAAATAAATTCATTAAAAATCCTACAATGTGATTTTCTGGATTTTTATTTCTCAATTTGTCTGTCATAGTTGATGTGTACCTATGATGAAAATTACAGACCTCTCTCATCTTTTTAAGTGGGAGAACTTGCACAATTGGTGGGTGACTAAATACTTTTTTTCCCCCACTGTATGTTGCCCTAAGAGCTGTGCGAAGTTGGTAGAATCTTATTCAAAATGATTCACAGCTGTAATGGCTGCCAAAGGTGCTTCCACCAAGTATTACCTCTGGTGTGAAGACGTGCAATTAAGACATCTTTGTTTTTGTATTTTTTATTAATTTAGAAAATGGTCTATAATTTGATTACCCCTGGTAATCATCACAGATCTCATAATTTAACAGTAGTGTGACCGACTGGGTATCAAACCCTAGTGCAGTCGACTGAACAAACAAAACAAATCACATTTCCAATCTCTTGTGCTCACTGAGAATGGACATGTTTCACTGTGTAACTTGTTGTTTATCATACAGTTGTTGCCATCTAGTGTTGGTTTTTGTACACTACACAAGTGACTTGCCGTAGACCTGTCATTTGTTTTCATTATGTAGTACTGTCGTCATTTAAGCAAGGTTGCAGTCTATTAATCCTATTTATGTGTACGTTAACTTTCATATTATAAAGCAGTACGGGACCTATTTTCAGTGAAGCACCCTTCTAGTAGTTACTAGTTTGTTACTTCTCTACACATCACGAAAGGGAATGGTTTGGTGATTCATTACCATAGAATGTTGTATCATAATTTCATATGTCATAATCCCTTGCTTTATGAGGTAAGACTGGTATGTTTATAAGGAAAGATTGATTTCTGAATTTGGACACATTACCTCTCTCTTCATGAGATAGGTATACACATTGTTGAATTGCAAGTATGACTATAATTTAAAAGCCACCCCATTCACATACATATATTTTTTTAGCTAAGCAAATAAACTGACACTGTGCATGTCATGATGACTAACCGTTTATACAATCTTTTTTTTATTTTTATCACACGATTGTAGTGATTGTTTTTCTTGATTTTTATTTTAATATCTAAATATCTTGCTGAGAAAAAAATATTATAAATAGAAAGTTAGAAGTACAATAACAAGATAGAATGGAGCGGAATAAAATGTTGATTGCGTCATCAAAAGCCGACATCTGTCTGTGACGTTTCCAGCGTACTGTCGTGAGTGAAGTTAGCAAAAGAAACATGTGAAACTTTCGCTAATATTAATCGATCGTTTTTTTTTCATACCACACTCTTCATCACATTCACAGTACTACGCTTGAGCTACAGTTGTCTTCTGCGACAAAAAGGTAGGCAATTCAGGTGTTTAAAGCAGTGAACTTGACTGATCCTGCCGTGACACGAGTCCTCATGCATGCTCGGTAACGTTAGCTGGCTTGTGTTGGGAACAAATTATTAAACAATCCAGTGCTCTGAAAGTGTACTAACTGGCTAGCTATATCCACTGCACTTAGTATGAATTAGGAATAGATCAAAAGAAACCTAGCTTGCTACGCCTACCTAACAGTTGGCTAGTAATTACGCCAAGTTGTTTCCACACAACAAGCAATGCCACTGTAGCTAGCTAGCTAGTTAGTTAGCCACCTGTTGGACGAGCTTTTGCTAACTAGCTAGAACTACCACAATGACCGACTTATCTTGTTTGTCCCCACTAACTACTCGTAGTTAGACATCTAGCGTTAGCTACTTAGGTAGCTAACTAGTTATTCAGGACTCCTCCCCTCTACTGACTAGTTAGCCACTTGGACAAACGAGGTAACTAGCCAGCCTAAAGTGACGTAACTAGTTAGCTAGATCAAACTACGTTGATCAGTTCAGTCCGTCATCGAAATCGAGTAGCTAACTAGCTACTTTAGGAACTTGCCAGCGAACGTTAGCTACTGTTTTCACTCTTAACGTTAACCTAGACAATGCAGACGTGAAATGGCAGGATGACAAGACATAATATCAGCCTGGGTAAACACATGTCAAGACTTGTCTTTCAATATGTAGCATCTCAGAACTGAATCATCCTGTATGGTACATTTTCTCTCTCACTTTCACCCTCTCCCTCTCTCACTTTCACCCTCTCCCTCTCTCTCTTTCACCCTCTCACTCTCTCCCTCTCTCAGGTAAAGCAACCATGGCCTCCCATGCTGCGCCTGTGGATGCCAAGGCAGAGCTGACCTCTCTGCTGGACCAATGGGAGACGGAGCAGCAAGGAACCACTGACGACCTGGTCTCCATCCTCACCAAGTTAGTAACACCAACTAGCTAATAATGGAAAAGACTAGTGGGAGACTTCAGTGGATTTACTGGCACTGTTTTTGTATAGGCCTATTGCTGTTGTACTGTTTAGGTCCATCCGTTGCTGCTTTGTTTTTCGTGTAGACATTACAATAGCACATCTTCTATTCTTCATATGACAGACAGTTGATCATTCATGTTTTCTTTTGTGTGTGTTAGAATCTCTGAGCTGATAGAGCGCGAGACAGAGGAGTATCATAAAGCTGATCCTGACCCGTTTGATGACCGCCATCCAGGACGAGCAGATCCAGAATGCATGTTGGGACATTTACTCAAAATCCTCTTCAAGAATGACGACTTCACAAATGCGGTACGAATCAAGGCTACCATCTATGCAAATTGAGCTACACTTCTCCTATTACGTTAATAAGACCGCTGAGGCCTGTGACTCTCTGTGTTAACCCTGTGTATCTCTGTCCTCCAGCTGTTCAATAACTATGTGATGACCAGTAGAGAGCTGTGTGTTAACCCTGTGTCTGTCCTCTGACCTCTCCTGCTAGTTGCTGAATAGCTATGTGATGACCAGTAGAGAGCTGTCCATGAACACGGCAGCGTGTCGTCTGCTACAGAACATAATGCCAGGTCTGGAGACAGCTGTGGTGTTCCAGGAGAAGGTACTGTACTATCATTCAGACATCTGTGGTGTTGCAGGAGAAGGTACTGTCATTCAGACAGCTGTGGTGTTGCAGGAGAATGTACTGTCAATCAGACAGCTGTGGTGTTCCAGGAGAAGGTACTGTTCTGTCATTCAGACAGCTGTGGTGTTCCAGGAGAAGGTACTGTCATTCAGACAGCTGTGGTGTTCCAGGAGAAGGTACTGTTCTGTCATTCAGACAGCTGTGGTGTTGCAAGAGAAGGTACTGTCATTCAGACAGCTGTAGTGTTGCAAGAGAAGGTACTGTCATTCAGACAGCTGTGGTGTTCCAGGAGAAGGTACTGTACTGTCATTCAGACAGCTGTGGTGTTCCAGGAGAAGGTACTGTTCTGTCATTCAGACAGCTGTGGTGTTGCAAGAGAAGGTACTGTCATTCAGACAGCTGTAGTGTTGCAAGAGAAGGTACTGTCATTCAGACAGCTGTGGTGTTCCAGGAGAAGGTACTGTCATTCAGACAGCTGTGGTGTTCCAGGAGAAGGTACTGTTCTGTCATTCAGACAGCTGTGGTGTTGCAAGAGAAGGTACTGTCATTCAGACAGCTGTAGTGTTGCAAGAGAAGGTACTGTCATTCAGACAGCTGTGGTGTTCCATGAGAAGGTACTGTACTGTCATTCAGACAGCTGTGGTGTTGCAGGAGAAGGTACTGTCATTCAGACAGCTGTGGTGTTCCAGGAGAAGGTACTGTTCTGTCATTCAGACAGCTGTGGTGTTCCAGGAGAAGGTACTGTACTGTCATTCAGACAGCTGTGGTGTTGCAAGAGAAGGTACTGTCATTCAGACAGCTGTGGTGTTCCAGGAGAAGGTACTGTTCTGTCATTCAGACAGCTGTGGTGTTCCAGGAGAAGGTACTGTTCTGTCATTCAGACAGCTGTGGTGTTCCAGGAGAAGGTACTGTTCTGTCATTCAGACAGCTGTGGTGTTGCAAGAGAAGGTACTGTCATTCAGACAGCTGTAGTGTTGCAAGAGAAGGTACTGTCATTCAGACAGCTGTGGTGTTCCATGAGAAGGTACTGTACTGTCATTCAGACAGCTGTGGTGTTGCAGGAGAAGGTACTGTCATTCAGACAGCTGTGGTGTTCCAGGAGAAGGTACTGTTCTGTCATTCAGACAGCTGTGGTGTTCCAGGAGAAGGTACTGTACTGTCATTCAGACAGCTGTGGTGTTGCAAGAGAAGGTACTGTCATTCAGACAGCTGTGGTGTTCCAGGAGAAGGTACTGTTCTGTCATTCAGACAGCTGTGGTGTTCCAGGAGAAGGTACTGTTCTGTCATTCAGACAGCTGTGGTGTTCCAGGAGAAGGTACTGTTCTGTCATTCAGACAGCTGTGGTGTTCCATGAGAAGGTACTGTCATTCAGACAGCTGTGGTGTTCCAGGAGAAGGTACTGTTCTGTCATTCAGACAGCTGTGGTGTTCCAGGAGAAGGTACTGTTCTGTCATTCAGACAGCTGTGGTGTTCCAGGAAAAGGTACTGTCATTCAGACAGCTGTGGTGTTCCAGGAGAAGGTACTGTTCTGTCATTCAGACAGCTGTGGTGTTCCAGGAGAAGGTACTGTCATTCAGACAGCTGTGGTGTTCCAGGAGAAGGTACTGTACTGTCATTCAGACAGCTGTGGTGTTGCAGGAGAAGGTACTGTCATTCAGACAGCTGTGGTGTTCCAGGAGAAGGTACTGTACTGTCATTCAGACAGCTGTGGTGTTGCAGGAGAAGGTACTGTCATTCAGACAGCTGTAGTGTTCCAGGAGAAGGTACTGTACTGTCATTCAGACAGCTGTGGTGTTCCAGGAGAAGGTACTGTACTGTCATTCAGACAGCTGTGGTGTTCCAGGAGAAGGTACTGTACTGTCATTCAGACAGCTGTGGTGTTCCAGGAGAAGGTACTGTACTGTCATTCAGACAGCTGTGGTGTTCCAGGAGAAGGTACTGTACTGTCATTCAGACAGCTGTGGTGTTGCAGGAGAAGGTACTGTCATTCAGACAGCTGTGGTGTTCCAGGAGAAGGTACTGTCATTCAGACAGCTGTGGTGTTCCAGGAGAAGGTACTGTACTGTCATTCAGACAGCTGTGGTGTTCCAGGAGAAGGTACTGTCATTGTCATTCCCCTACTGTTGTTCAGGCAGGCCACACCCTTGACTAGCTCGATTGCCCCCCTCTTAAAATATTTTTGGGGAATAATCTAGAAGGAACGCTGCTGTTATTTGTACCTAAACATCGTAGTTGGAAATCTAATTGGATCCATTACACATGTCAAAGTCAGTCATTTGCTCTACGCATAAACAGTCCCCTTGTGAATGTTGCAAACCCCTGTTTTGAAATGCTGTGAACGTGCTTTCTAGACTAACTGTGTGTGTTGAAACAGGAGGGTCTGGTTGAGAAGCTGTTTAAATGGGCCCAGGAGGCAGAGCAGCCTCTGTGTATCTACGCTACAGGACTACTGGCTAGAGCGATGGAGAACCAGGAGATCGCTGCAAACTACAGGGATGAAAACTCCAAACTGGTTAGTACACACACACTGGTGTGTTTTGAGTTGTCGTTCGTAGACAATGCTTCAATGTCATCCTTGGTGTCTCAGGTGCCGCTGATGCTGATGAGGCTACGTGAGCTGCAGGATGAAGAATCAAAGAGTCGTCAGGCTTTAAAACGCCCCAGCCCTAAGAAGACCTTCCAGTCCCTCCAGTCTGTAGCAGAGGAACCTACAGACAGAGACCCCAACGAGGAAGAGAGCAGCACACCTCAACAGAATACAGCAACAGATAACGAGGAGGAGGAGGAGGAGGAGGAAGAGGAGAGGAAGGACAAAAAGGAGAGGGGAAGAGAGACGACATGTAGTAGCAGGGCTGCGTTGTCCAGGCCCAAGCCATCGTTCCACCTGGTTAAGGCCCAGAAGACCAGCAGCTGTGTATCGGTGAAGCCCATTCAAGACGCCCTGTACCAGCCAGGTCCATGCCCCGACACCAGCCTGGGAGGGCCTGAATCCAGGGGGCAGGAGTCTGGAGGAGGCCTGTGGAGGAAGAGAACTGCCACAGTCAGGGAGAATGGGAGGAAAGCCAAACAGGTAACATCCACCAGCATGTTTCTGAAATAGCATACTTTTTCCCTGTATAGTGCACTACTTTTGACCAGGGCTCATATGTCTCTGGTCGAAAGTAGTGCACTATAAATAGGGTGCCTTTTCAGACTCACACCCTTTTGTTGTACCTGTTCTTGTGTATTGTTTTCATATACAGCTGCAAAATCAAATCAAATGGCTGTTTTTGAGGGCTCATAAACCTCAATCTGAATCCACAGAAACTCCACTTCGCCTCCTCTTCCACGGATCCAGAGAGAGAGCGAGGGAGAGGATTGTCCTGCAGTACCGGTAGTGACCAGTCTAACAGTAGATGGTCAGAGATGAGCTCCTGGGTGATTGGGGACAACTACCGTCTGTACCCCCTCACCCCTGCTATAGAGCAACGCCTCATCCTCCAGTACCTCACACCCCTAGGAGATTACCAGGAGGTAAGGACCCCATCACCGCCTACCGCTTAACGTTGGTCCCACGTCACACCGATATTAAGGACCCCGTCACCACTTAACATTGGTCCCACATCACACAGATATTAAGGACCCCATCACCGCTTAACGTTGGTCCCACATCACACAGATATTAAGGACCCCATCACCGCTTAACGTTGGTCCCACATCACACAGATATTAAGGACCCCATCACCGCTTAACGTTGGTCCCACATCACACAGATATTAAGGACCCCGTCACCACTTAACGTTGGTCCCACATCACAGATATTAAGGACTCCATCACCACTTAACGTTGGTCCCACATCACAGATATTAAGGACTCCATCACCGCTTAACGTTGGTCCCACATCACAGATATTAAGGACTCCATCACCGCTTAACGTTGGTCCCACATCACACAGATATTAAGGACCCCATCACCACTTAACGTTGGTCCCACATCACAGATATTAAGGACTCCATCACCGCTTAACGTTGGTCCCACATCACAGATATTAAGGACTCCATCACCGCTTAACGTTGGTCCCACATCACACAGATATTAAGGACCCCATCACCACTTAACATTGGTCCCACGTCACACAGATATTAAGGACCCCATCACCACTTAACATTGGTCCCACGTCACACAGATATTAAGGACCCCATCACCGCATTAACGTTGGTCCCACATCACACAGATATTAAGGACCCCATCACCGCATTAACGTTGGTCCCACATCACACAGATATTAAGGACCCCATCACCACTTAACATTGGTCCCACATCACACAGATATTAAGGACCCCATCACCGCTTAACGTTGGTCCCACATCACACAGATATTAAGGACCCCATCACCGCATTAACGTTGGTCCCACATCACACAGATATTAAGGACCCCATCACCGCATTAACGTTGGTCCCACGTCACACAGATATTAAGGACCCCATCACCGCATTAACGTTGGTCCCACATCACACAGATATTAAGGACCCCATCACCACTTAACATTGGTCCCACGTCACACAGATATTAAGGACCCCATCACCGCATTAACGTTGGTCCCACATCACACAGATATTAAGGACCCCATCACCGCATTAACGTTGGTCCCACATCACAGATATTAAGGACCCCATCACCGCTTAACGTTGGTCCCACATCACACAGATATTAAGGACTCCATCACCACTTAACGTTGGTCCCACATCACACAGATATTAAGGACCCCATCACCGCATTAACGTTGGTCCCACGTCGCACAGATATTAAGGACTCCATCACCACTTAACGTTGGTCCCACATCACACAGATATTAAGGACCCCATCACCGCATTAACGTTGGTCCCACGTCGCATAATTACATCACATGTCCCTGATATGCATGTATTAACATGGTAGTTACATTAGCAAGTACAGTGTTAGTCACACACAAAGTACTTAGAAATGACATACCCTCTTAGCCATTCTTCATACTCATGTATTGTCAGTCACGTTAACTGGTCAAACAAGCGTTGGATAAACGTATCTATGTGCTTTGAGGACTTGAACCAACTGTGTTGTTCCCTCTGTCTCTCGTCCTGGAGCTGCTAGCTGTGTTCATGCAGATGGACACCAGAGAGCTTCTCATGTACTACATTGACCTGAAACACACCCACGATGTCCAGCTCACCTTCGACTCACTCCTGGTAAATCATCGTCACTGATGTCGTTATTTAGCAGGAGTGCCACTCCAGGTCTTCACGTTACGGTTTTATTTCCTGTGACTACATTGTTATTCCCTATTAGGTGAATTGGGTTTGGTGAGGAACTGAAACCATATTTGGGTTGTTGTTTTTTTCGCCAGCTACTAGTCATTACCTGCAGAGTAGAGAATAAGGGAAACCCCCTGGAAACAGGAGGGTTAGGAGACTCACACCATGAGTATCTCAATAGCCTGACTGTTGCAGTTCAGCTGTGTCTGTGTGTCTGTGATAAGACCATGTGAAGGCTGAGGGCGAGGTTCTGCTCACATAGAGATAGTGTCCGAATGTCGGTGTAACGGACCTCGTTTGATGAACCATGCTTGCTTTATGGAAAACCTTGCCTGAGACCTGAATATTTGTGTTAGCTCCCCCCCAAGGTAATCCCTGGTCTTTAGTTTAGTGGGCTAACACAGTTCTGTTAGTCTGGTTTTTAACCGTGGTCAGTCACGTTGGCTCATCTCTAATCACGCTGTATTATTTGCGTCTTTGTCTCCAGTACCTTGCCTACCTGCTCCTGCACAAGAAGTTTGCAGCTGACTTCATAGCTCATGGAGGAGTGCAGACGCTGCTGGATATCCCCAGACCCTCCATGGCTGCCACAGGGGTGTCACTGTGCCTCTACTACCTGGCTTATAACCAGGACGCCATAGAGAGGGTAGGAGTCTCACACACACACACACACACACACACACACTTACCACACAGAAGTAAATCCACATTTATCTCCCCCAAATTAAACCTCATTGTATGTCATTTTGTTAACTGTCACGCGACTTGAAACGTATAACTGTGTAGGCGTGTATGTTAGCGGACTGTGTCTCCCCCTCCTTCAGGTGTGTATGTAAACCTGACTGTGTCTCCGCCTCCTTCAGGTGTGTATGTAAACCTGACTGTGTCTCCCTCCTTCAGGTGTGTATGTAAACCTGACTGTGTCTCCCTCCTTCAGGTGTGTATGTAAACCTGACTGTGTCTCCCTCCTTCAGGTGTGTATGTAAACCTGACTGTGTCTCCCTCCTTCAGGTGTGTATGTAAACCTGACTGTGTCTCCCTCCTTCAGGTGTGTATGTAAACCTGACTGTGTCTCCCTCCTTCAGGTGTGTATGTAAACCTGACTGTGTCTCCCTCCTTCAGGTGTGTATGCTGGCAGACGGTGTGCTGTCGGACATGGTGGGCTATGCCCTGTGGCTCCTGGAGTGTTCCCACGCGTCAGGCTGCTGCCATGCCACCATGTTCTTCTCCATCTCCTTCTCGTTCAGAGCGATACTGCAGCTGTTTGACCAGCAGGACGGGCTCAGGAGACTAGTCAACCTGGTGAATAGAGCTCCAGTATTTCCCCTAGCGTTACGTTTGTGAGGCGGGCTCCCCCCCTGCCCTAGCTATGTCGCCCCTCTGCTAAAAGAGTTACAGCTTCTACTGATTTTCAGAAGACAACTGTGCTGTTTAGTTCCCTTTGACCCAGTGCTGTGTACCCCCCTCTCTCTCTCTCTAGATCAGTACATTGAAGATCCTGAACACAGAGGACCAGGGGGCCATGTTGAGTGACGACCAGGTGTTCTCCAGCCGTCAGACAGCCAAACACACCTGTATGGCCCTGAGAAGGTACTTCGAGGCCCACCTGGCTGTCAGGGTGGAGCAAGTCAAACAGTCCCTCCATAGGACTGAAGGGGGCGCTCAAGTTCACCCTCAGCCTTACTACAAGGTAGGTTCCCTTTTTAGTGAAGTCCTGAGATGAACACACAAACTAAACATTCATTTAGACATGATCAAGATTAGCTACTTTAATTTGGGATGTTAAAGATGTATTCATTGATTTTAGTTGAATGATCGATTATGGATAACGAAGACTGATTGACTTGTTGTGTGTATGTTCCCCCCCAGTCGTGTTCATACAGCCATGAGCAGGTGGTGGAGATGATGGAGTTTCTGATAGAGTGTGGTCCCGTTCAGCTTCACTGGGAGCCTGTAGATTTGTTCCAGAAGCTCTCCTGTATACCCCTGATGTTACAACTCATCTCTATAGCCTGCGACTGGAGGACTTACTATGGCAGGTACGTTACATTTTAGTCATTTTAGCAGACGCTCTTATCCAGAGCGACTTACAGTTAGTGAATACATTATTTTTTTAAAGTAGTCCCACGTTACTAGCAGTCTCTCTAATTGACCTGATCAACATCTGCACATTCTCCAAATGAAGACTTCACAGATCTGTTTTGTTCTTTACCCAGTTTCTCGCTGTCGTTTGTTGTCATGACAAAATGCACGAGTTGGCAAATGCCTAAACTGTGACCAGGCTAAGACTTTGAAACGTTGTGATTTTAAAAACCCCAATATCATTTTTTCCCCAAGGTCTAGTGGGCAGTTCCAGGTATATCTAGTTGAGTGAAGATAAAAGCCCTGTTCAGTCCTTCCTCCTCCTCTTGTCAGTGAGAGTGCTGCACCCCCATAGAGATAACACTGTGTTACAGGTCTGATACGGTGCGTTTTGCCCTGGACATCCTGGCCATGTTGACTGTAGCGCCAAATGTTCAGCTGCTGCTTGCTGAGACTGTCGACGTGCTGGATAAAGGAGGATCCACCGTCTGCACTGTCGGTATGTCTCTCTAGATTCTCTATCTATACTACTAGGTCAGTCTCTAGATTCTCTATCTATATATATATACTACTAGGTCAGTCTCTAGATTCTCTATCTATATATACTACTAGGTCAGTCTCTAGATTCTCTATCTATATATACTACTAGGTCAGTCTCTAGATTCTCTATATATATATATATACTACTAGGTCAGTCTCTAGATTCTCTATATATACTACTAGGTCAGTCTCTAGATTATCTCTATATACATATCCTACTAGGTCAGTCTCTAGATTCTCTATCTATATATACTACTAGGTCAGTCTCTAGATTCTCTATCTATATATACTACTAGGTCAGTCTCTAGATTCTCTCTATATATATACTACTAGGTCAGTCTCTAGATTCTCTCTATATATATATACTACTAGGTCAGTCTCTAGATTCTCTATCTATATATACTACTAGGTCAGTCTCTAGATTCTCTATCTATATATACTACTAGGTCAGTCTCTAGATTCTCTATCTATATATACTACTAGGTCAGTCTCTAGATTCTCTATCTATATATACTACTAGGTCAGTCTCTAGATTCTCTCTCTATATATACTACTAGGTCAGTCTCTAGATTCTCTATCTATATATACTACTAGGTCAGTCTCTAGATTCTCTATCTATATATACTACTAGATCAGTCTCTAGATTCTCTATCTATATATACTACTAGGTCAGTCTCTAGATTCTCTTATCTATATATACTACTAGGTCAGTCTCTAGATTCTCTATATATACTACTAGGTCAGTCTCTAGATTCTCTATATATACTACTAGGTCAGTCTCTAGATTCTCTATCTATATATACTACTAGGTCAGTCTCTAGATTCTCTATATATATATACTACTAGGTCAGTCTCTAGATTCTCTATATATATACTACTAGGTCAGTCTCTAGATTCTCTATATATATACTACTAGGTCAGTCTCTATATTCTCTCTATATATACTACTAGGTCAGTCTCTAGATTCTCTATCTATATACTACTAGGTCAGTCTCTAGATTCTCTATATATATACTACTAGGTCAGTCTCTAGATTCTCTATCTATATATACTACTAGGTCAGTCTCTAGATTCTCTATCTATATATACTACTAGGTCAGTCTCTAGATTCTCTATCTATATACTACTAGGTCAGTCTCTAGATTCTCTATCTATATATACTACTAGGTCAGTCTCTACATTCTCTATCTATCTATACTACTATGTCAGTCTCTAGATTCTCTATCTATACTACTAGGTCAGTCTCTAGATTCTCTATCTATATATATACTACTAGGTCAGTCTCTAGATTCTCTATCTATCTATACTACTAGGTCAGTCTCTAGATTATCTCTCTATATATATACTACTAGGTCAGTCTCTAGATTCTCTCTCTATATATATACTACTAGGTCAGTCTCTAGATTCTCTATCTATCTATACTACTAGGTCAGTCTCTAGATTCTCTCTCTATATATATATACTACTAGGTCAGTCTCTAGATTCTCTCTCTATATATATACTACTAGGTCAGTCTCTAGATTCTCTATCTATATATACTACTAGGTCAGTCTCTAGATTCTCTATATATACTACTAGGTCAGTCTCTAGATTATTTATATATATAGACTACTAGGTCAGTCTCTAGATTCTCTATATATATACTACTAGGTCAGTCTCTAGATTCTCTATATATATACTACTAGGTCAGTCTCTAGATTCTCTATATATATACTACTAGGTCAGTCTCTAGATTCTCTATCTATATATACTACTAGGTCAGTCTCTAGATTCTCTATCTATATATATACTACTAGGTCAGTCTCTAGATTCTCTCTCTATATATACTACTAGGTCAGTCTCTAGATTCTCTATCTATACTACTAGGTCAGTCTCTAGATTCTCTATCTATATATACTACTAGGTCAGTCTCTAGATCAGGGGGCACCAAAAGGTCGATCTTCAAGGCATTCCTAGTCGATCACTAAACATTTCTGTAAAAAACCCAACGATAAAGCCTTGCGTTCCTATTTGTTTTATTCGTTTCTTGCTGTTGGTGGGTGGTGCACTTGTTTCAGCAGCCCTAGCGTCAGGAAGGAAAAGTGTTCCCATTTTGAACCATTTTGTGTGTCTGAAGGCAGAACTCCGCCTACCCGGCAGGCCCAGAGAGCAAATCAAGTGCACCTCTATAGGCCTACCGCTGGCCAATCAGATAGCTCAGATCACCGTGTTTTCAGTTTCCTCAAGCCATAGACTGTAAAAAGAAGCTTAAGAGCGCACAGCAAAGTTGATACGGTGAGATTTCAAAACGTTTAAAACCACGACTAGAGAAGACTCAATGAATACAGCAAAGAGCTGCTGTTTTTATGAGTAAGTTTTAAGTTGTTATTCAGCACTGTTAACACTTTGTTCAACACTTTTATAAGACATAAAATGCAAGTTCTCCCTACTTCCACTCACGCACTGCAGCTGCATTAAATGAATAGCAAAGTGTTTCGATAAGCCTGCGTTTCGTCATCAGTGCTTGACCTGGTCCGGAGCTGTCCAGAGCGCCGTATCGGCACTTCTAGTTTTTGGGGAATTGCGTACCGCCTCCTCTATAAAACAAAATAGCCTATCGTCGTCCCGGAATCTGTGAGTGACAGCAGGCTGTTCAAGATTGCGCAGATTGAAAAATGCGCCAGCCTGAATGGCATGATGCACTGTCCCAAGTTGTCAAAAGTAGGGTTTGTAAGGTCATGAAAAGTTATGGAAATTAGTTTTAATAATTTTTCTTAATGTAATTCGTGAAGGCACACTTGTAAATGTTATCAATCACTTTAAAAATCGACATATCAGCCATTATCAGAATGACCCTTCTGTGTGTGTGACGGAGCGAGTGGGCCGTTGCCCGAGGAGAGAGAGCGCGACATTTCAGCAGCAGCTATAAAATAACGACTAACTAGCTAACTGCTACAAGTTGTTGTTGAATTGGCTCTCGCTAGTTAACTACAGCTAACTAAGCATTCATGTCGTCACCTTTCCACTGCACTGTAGATAGCTTAAATACATCTGCACTGTTGGAAAGCTGGGATTCCCATCCATTAAACAGTAGCCATGTAATTGCGACAACGTTAAAAGTATTCTAAGAATAGCCTAATTCACAGAACTGGCTGTGCATAGAACTCCCCAGAAACATGAATATTCGAGCCTTTTATATATTTAAACATGTCTAGTTAGATACCTCGCTTTGAAGGAGCCAACTGTATCCATTTGATCCCCCGATTCATTGAATGAGGGAATAATTTTATAAAGACAAATGTATTTGGTTGAACAGCAGCATTCCAGTATCAATAATACTTACTTTTTTTCATGTAAGCTATAATCATAGTCCATGAAAATGTAGTTAAGTCATGGAAAATGTGTATGAAACCTTAACAGTGAATAGTAGGAGGTCGTCGTTTGTGAATTTCAGTGAACATCGTCTAATGGACTGACTTGGAAAAAGACAGCTCCCGAACCTCACTTCTTCCATCCCAAGTCAAGCACTGGTTGTTATTATCAGGTTGTGTCTTTTTTTTTTTAAAGAAGGATATTTCACTTCCTGGTCAAAAGGAACCAACATGAATTGGTGCATGAGGCAGAAACAATGAAGTGTGACTTCAGTTTTTCGCCATCGGCTGGAAGACTGTCCCCTTTTTTCAGCGGAGGGAGGGAGGGAGGGTAAGAGAAGGGACGGTGAGTCGGGTTGAGAGGCAACCTTACTGCTCCTCTCGCCCTCCCTCCCGCCTGCCCTAGATCAGTCTCTTCTATATATCTATATTTGTGTTTTTTCCAATCTATGATCTATACTAGGGACAGTGTTTCTTGAACCTGTGACTGGACTAGTAAAAACTCATGACCTACATTTTTAACACCAAGTGGGAGTTTTCACTTTCTCAATACTATGTTACAAGGAATGTTACTTTATCTGACCTTTTTTTTACTGTGTTCCTCCTGGAGGTATGAGTATTATCCTGGGTGTGGCGGAGGGAGAGGTGTTTGTCAACGATGCAGAGATCCAGAAGTCAGCGCTCCAGGTGATCACCAACTGCGTGTGTGCCCCCGACCACACCCTCTCTTCCATGGGCAGCTTTCTACACCACCACCAGGCCAAGCACCCCCAGGAGAGCGTGCTCACCAAGATGTGGAACGTTGTCCAGGCCAACAACGGCATCAAGGTAGGTAGTATGTTAGAGAGGCAGATGGCCTAGGGGTTAGGGCTAAGGCTGTTGTAACCTCTGTGTAGGTGTGTCTCTGGGAGGGGAGGGGGGGGGTAAAGTCATATATCTTCTTATTCCTCTGATGTTAGTGACTGCAGTAAAGACAGGCTTCCCATTTTGATTTTCAAACTCTTTAAATCCTGTAATGAATCACTCCTCCTTCTTCCAGGTCCTCCTTGGTTTACTGACAGTCAAGATGCCCATCACGGACGCAGACCTGATTCGAACGCTGGCTTGTAAGGCTCTGGTTGGTCTGTGTCGCTCCAGGGCTGTCAGACAGATCATCTCCAAACTGCCGCTCTTCTCCTCGTCACACATACAGCAGCTGATGAAGGAACCTGTGCTGCAGGACAAACGCTCTCAACACGTCCGTTTCTGCCGCTACGCTGTCGAGCTCATAGAGAGGGTGTCGGGTAAATCAAATCAAAAACCGCCTTCAAAAACAAAACGGATCAACTGTATTTGCATAGCCAGTTTCGTACAAGGTAGCAATACAATACTGAAAACATAAATCGGAGATCATGAAATGTAGGACCGGACGTTAACAGAAGGCACATTTTAACTTCTTTAGGAAAACAGCCCCAGTGTTGAAAACAAACATCCATGATGTTGTCGGCCAGTGTCGCATGTATTTATTTCCTAAGCTATAGCACACACACAGTTTTACATACAGCAGGTTTTTAAAGGACCAAAGAGTTTGGTCTGTGTGTTCATTTTATTGTCCCGGCACCTGATCAAATGAACGGTAGGATAAACAACTAAGACAAAAAGGTGTCTTTTCATAATGCCTCTGCTTCCCTCAGGTAAACTCCTTTTCATAATGCCTCTGCTTCCCTCAGGTAAACTCCTTTTCATAATGCCTCTTCTTCCCTCAGGTAAACTCCTTTTCATAATGCCTCTTCTTCCCTCAGGTAAACCCCTGTTGATAGGGACAGATGTGTCTTTGGCCCGGCTCCAGAGGGCTAACGTTGTGGCCCAGTCCCGTATATCCTTTCCTGAGAAGGAGCTGTTGCTGCTCATCAGGAACCACCTGGTGGCTAAAGGACTCCTGGACACAGCCTCAGCCCTAACCAAGGAGGCTGATCTCCCCTCCGGCCCACTCTCCTCCTCCCCCTCGCTCTTCCCGGCGGTCTATGTAGCTCCTCCCCCCATCTCTTCGTCCGCTGTATTACCCAGAACCCCAAGGGGCATGGCCAACGGAGGAGTGGGAGTGGCTGCTCGCCTCGCTGCAGTGACCCCATCATCATCATCATCATCTTCGTCTTCTTTGGTCCATACACAGACGCCACGCCCCTCCTCCTCTTCCTCTCTCCCTCCTTCCACCCCCCACGGCCCACCTCCCCATGGTTTGCCCCAGATTGGACGTATCCTGTTCACGCGGGAGCGCTCCTCTGTCTCCTGTAGCCCTGGAGCTGAACTCTGCAGCGTTGGTGGCAGCAGTGGGAAGCGGCCTTCCAGTGTGCTGAGACAGAAGTCGGACCACGGAGCGTTCAGCCAGAGCCCTGCCATGAAGAAACAGCTTGACAGACACCTGCCATCCCCGCCTTCCCTCGACAGCATCATCACAGAATACCTCAGGGAGCAGCATGCCAGGTTTGAAGACATTTATTTAACATTTATTCAACATTTTATTTAACATTTATTCAACATTTTATTTAACATTTATTCAACATTTTATTTTACATTTATGCTGACACACCATCATATACATAAACTCAGCAAAAAAAAGAAACGTCCTCTCACTGTCAACAACTGAGACATAAACTGAACACGTTCCACAGACGTGTGACTAACAGAAATTGAATAATGTGTCCCTGAACAAAGGGGGGGGTCAAAATCAAAAGTAACAGTCAGTATCTGGTGTGGCCACCAGCTGCATTAAGTACTGCAGTGCATCTCCTCCTCATGGACTGCACCAGATTTGCCAGTTCTTGCTGTGAGATGTTACCCCACTCTTCCACCAAGGCACCTGCAAGTTCCTGGACATTTCTGTGGGGGAATGGCCCTAGCCCTCACCCTCCGATCCAACAGGTCCCAGACGTGCTCAATGGGATTGAGATCCGGGCTCTTCGCTGGCCATGGCAGAACACTGACATTCCTGTCTTGCAGGAAATCATGCACAGAACGAGCAGTATGGCTGGTGGCATTGTCATGCTGGAGGGTCATGTCAGGATGAACCTGCAGGAAGGGTACCACATGAGGGAGGAGGATGTCTTCCCTGTAACGCACAGCGTTGAGATTGCTTGCTATGACAACAAGCTCAGTCCGATGATGCTGTGACACACCGCCCCAGACCATGACGGACCCTCCACCTCCAAATCGATCCCGCTCCAGAGTACAGGCCTCGGTGTAACGCTCATTCCTTCGACGATAAACGCAAATCCGACCATCACCCCTGGTGAGACAAAACCACGATTCGTCAGTGAAGAGCACGTTTTGCCAGTCCTGTCTGGTCCAGCGACGGTGGGTTTGTGCCCATAGGCGGCGACGTTGCCGGTTATGTCTGGTGAGGACCTGCCTTACAACAGGCCTACAAGCCCTCAGTCCAGCCTCTCTCAGCCTTTTGCGGACAGTCTGAGCACTGATGGAAGGATTGTGCGTTCCTGTGTAACTCGGGCAGTTGTTGTTGCACCTGTACCTGTCCCGCAGGTGTGATGTTCGGAGTACTGATCCTGTGCAGGTGTTGTTACACGTGGTCTGACACTGCGAGGACGATCAGCTGTCCGTCCTGTCTCCCTGTAGCGCTGTCTTAGGCGTCTCACAGTACGGACATTGCAATTTATTGCCCTGGCCACATCTGCAGTCCTCATGCCTCCTTGCAGCATACCTAAGGCACGTTCACGCAGATGAGCAGGGACCCTGGGCATCTTTCTTTTGGTGTTTTTCAGAGTCAGTAGAAAGGCCTCTTTTTAGTGTCTTAAGTTTTCATAACTGTGACCTTAATTGCCTACCGTCTGTAAGCTGTTAGTGTCTTAACGACCGTTCCACAGGTGCATGTTCATGAATTGTTTATGGTTCATTGAACGAGCATGGAGAAACAGTGTTTAAACCCTTTACAATGAAGATCTGTGAAGTTATTTTCACTAATTATCTTTGAAAGACAGGGTCCTGAAAAAGGGACGTTTCTTTTTTTTTTGCTGAGTTTATATATTTATATTTCGGACTGACGTTGCTCGTTCTAATATTTATATATTTAGTAATTCCTTTTATTTTTGGGATTTGTGTGTATTGTTAGGTATTACTGCACTGTTGGAGCATAAGTATTTCGCTACACCTAAAGAATATGTGTACGCAACCAATAACATTTGATTTTATTCATTTATTTTACGTTTGTTACAATTTTATTTTACGTTTATTTAAACTAAGCAAGTCAATTTAACAACAAATGCTTTTATTTACTTTATTTCTGATGTATTTCTTTATTTCAGGTGTAGCAACCCAGTGACTACCTGCCCTCCCTTCTCCCTGTTCACACCCCACCAGTGCCCAGAGCCCAAGCAGAGACGCCAGGCCCCTACTAATATCACCTCCAGGCTGACCAGCAGGGTGCTGTATCCGAAACATGGAGGGGTGGACGGGGGCTGCCTGGACAGACACCTCATCTTCAGCAGGTAGGCGTCACCTGTCCTCGGAATGGGCCCGCATTACGTCCAGGCCTCTGTCTTCGGGTTCATTTCAGTTGTCTTGAAGTGGCTACATTCATTTTCTCACCTCCTTCAAAGGAGGAGAAGACACTGTAAAACTATTGAGATGCAGCCAGGATGTCATACTCCTTTAGGCTTTTCATCTAGTCCACTTCACCTAAGACTATTGAGGAAGAGAACTTTCCAGATCCACGTCTGGTCTGACAACAGCTGATAATCAGCTGAGGGGATGCGCTGTACCAAAAAATTATCCAATGGAGGGAATCAACGCAGTTGCGCATTAGATTAAGCATTCTCAGTAGGAGGAGCCTACTATGCTGATATTTGTTGCTTACTGCATTGGTTTTTACAAAACAGTACATTCTAAATGGTATGTAGTACGATTATTACACAGTATGCAGTTTAAGGAAGTAGTCTACAAGCCAGATTTCGGCCACGGCCAGTGTCTGCTTTACTTTCTCTTTCTGTAGCTCTTCCTGATGCCTCTCAGGTTTACGTTAAGCCTCCGTCTCGTCTCTTTCTGTAGCTCTTCCTGATGCCTCTCAGGTTTTACGTTAAGCCTCCGTCTCTTCTCTTTCTGTAGCTCTTCCTGATGCCTCTCAGGTTTTACGTTAAGCCTCCGTCTCTTCTCTTTCTGTAGCTCTTCCTGATGCCTCTCAGGTTTTACGTTAAGCCTCCGTCTCTTCTCTTTCTGTAGCTCTTCCTGATGCCTCTCAGGTTTTACGTTAAGCCTCCGTCTCGTCTCTTTCTGTAGCTCTTCCTGATGCCTCTCAGGTTTTACGTTAAGCCTCCGTCTCTTCTCTTTCTGTAGCTCTTCCTGATGCCTCTCAGGTTTTACGTTATGCCTCCGTCTCGTCTCTTTCTGTAGCTCTTTAGCTTGAGCCCTTCATGATGTCTTTCTCCCCAGGTTCCGGCCCATCTCAGTGTTCAGGGAGGCTGAGGAGGATGACAGTGGTTTCACCTGCTGTGCCTTCTCAGCCCGCGAGCGTTTCCTGATGCTGGGGACGTATACAGGACACCTGAAGCTCTATAACGTGTTCAGCGGACAGGAGGAGGCTAGCTACAGCTGTCATACTTCAGCCATCACTCACCTGGAGCCCTCACGGGTATGTATATTGATGGATGGATGGATGGATGGATGGATGGATGGATAGATCAGAGTGGTCAGGAGGAGGATGGCTACAGCGGTTACTCGCCTGGAACCATCACCGATCAATAGTAATAATCTACTACTACTACATCTACAAATATAGCTGCAATTAGCCATCAGGATAACGTATACTTCTTGCCACGTTTGCCAAATATCAGAACTCAAAATCAAACAGGTCATGCAATATGTATTTTGGACAATTTTTCATGACAGGGCTGGGAATTGCCAGGGACCTGATGATACGATATTATCATGGTACTTTGGTGCCGATACGATATGTATTACGATTCTATACAGTGGGGAAAAAAAGTATTTAGTCAGCCACCAATTGTGCAAGTTCTCCCACTTAAAAAGATGAGAGAGGCCTGTAATTTTCATCATAGGTACACGTCAACTATGACAGACAAATTGAGGAAAAAAATCCAGAAAATCACATTGTGAGGATTTTTTTATGAATTTATTTGCAAATTATGGTGGAAAATAAGTATTTGGTCAATAACAAAAGTTTCTCAATACTTTGTTATATACCCTTTGTTGGCAATGAGACAGGTCAAACGTTTTCTGTAAGTCTTCACAAGGTTTTCACACACTGTTGCTGGTATTTTTGGCCCATTCCTCCATGCAGATCTCCTCTAGAGCAGTGATGTTTTGGGGCTGACGCTGGGCAACACGGACTTTCAACTCCCTCCAAAGATTTTCTATGGGGTTGAGATCTTGAGACTGGCTAGGCCACTCCAGAACCTTGAAATGCTTCTTAGGAAGCCACTCCTTCGTTGCCCGGGCGGTGTGTTTGGGATCATTGTCATGCTGAAAGACCCAGCCACGTTTCATCTTCAATGCCCTTGCTGATGGAAGGAGGTTTTCACTCAAAATCTCACGATACATGGCCCCATTCATTCTTTCCTTTACACGGATCAGTCATCCAGGTCCCTTTGCAGAAAAACAGCCCCAAAGCATGATGTTTCCACCCCCATGCTTCACAGTAGGTATGGTGTTCTTTGGATGCAACTCAGCATTCTTTGTCCTCCAAACACGACGAGTTTAGTTTGAACAAAAAAGTTCTATTTTGGTTTCATCTGACCATATGACATTCTCCCAATCCTCTTCTGGATCATCCAAATGCACTCTAGCAAACTTCAGACGGGCCTGGACATGTACTGGCTTAAACAGGGGACACGTCTGGCACTGCATGATTTGAGTCCCTGGCAGCGTAGTGTGTTACTGATGGTAGGCTTTGTTACTTTGGTCCCAGCTCTCTGCAGGTCATTCCCCTAGGTCCCCCCGTGTGGTTCTGGGATTTTTGCTCACCGTTCTTGTGATCATTTTGACCCCACGGGGGTGAGATCTTGCGTGGAGCCCCAGATCGAGGGAGAATATCAGTGGTCTTGTATGTCTTCCATTTCCTAATAATTGCTCCCACAGTTGATTTCTTCAAACCAAGCTGCTTACCTATTGCAGATTCAGTCTTCCCAGCCTGGTGCAGGTCTACAATTGTGTTTCTGGTGTCCTTTGACAGCTCTTTGGTCTTGGCCATAGTGGAGTTTGGAGTGTGACTGTTTGAGGTTGTGGACAGGTGTCTTTTATACTGATAACAAGTTCAAACAGGTGCCATTAATACAGGTAACGAGTGGAGGACACAAGAGCCTCTTAAAGAATAAGTTATAGGTCTGTGAGAGCCAGAAATCTTGCTTGTTTGTAGGTGACCAAATACTTATTTTCCACCATAATTTGCAAATAAATTCATAAAAAATCCTACAATGTGATTTTCTGGATTTTTTTTCCTCAATTTGTCTGTCATAGTTGACGTGTACCTATGATGAAAATTACAGGCCTCTCTCATCTTTTTAAGTGGGAGAACTTGCACAATTGGTGGCTGACTAAATACTTTTTTCCCCCACTGTATGTATTGCAATTTGATACTGTGATTTTTATTGTGATTCGTGGATCCAAATATATTGCTCCTCATATATCTGCTGCAGAGGGACAAGCTAGAGCCATGAGAAAACAAGTTTTGATCAGTTATGGAGAAAAAAAATTGCTGGGAAAAAAATTGGCTCCCTCTTTAAAAAGAAGATGGAGAACAAGCTATAAAGGAAAAATACTGGAGTTGTGGCGCAGGTATAGCCAACTAGCGCAAAAATTATATTGTGAAATTGTCAAAACGATACTTTACGATATATCGTCAAAGATAATATCCCAAGGGCCTCCCGAGTGGCGCAGCGGTCTAAGGCAGTGCTAGAGGCGTCACTACAGACCCAGGTTCATTCCCAGGCTGCGCCACAACCAGCCGTGGCCAGGAGTCCCATAGGACGGCGCACAATTGGCCCAGCGTCGTCCGGGTTAGGGGAGGGTTTGGCTGGGGGGGCTTTACTTGGCTCATCGCGCCCCCTTGTGGCGGGCCGGGTACCTGCAGGGCTGTCCCCGGTCGCCAGTTGAACGGTGTTTCCTCCGACACATTGATGTGGCTGGCTACCGGGTTAAGCTGGCGGGTGTTAAGGAGTGCGGTTAGGTGGGTCATGTTTCGGAGGACGCATGACTCCACCTTTGCCTCTCCCGAGCTCGTTGGGGAGTTGCAGCGATGAGACGATCGAAATTGGGGAGAAAAAGGGGGTTAAAATACAAAATAATAAAAATATCCCGATATGTAACTGTATCCAATCCCCCCCCTTGAGGCAAATGTGTTCCTTTTGAGGAGAGGAACCTATGTACCGAATTTCAGGACTAGCTCGGAAAAGGGGTGAGGGGCGTGAGCTTTCGAAGTTTTTGTTTTTTCAATCACTTGTGACATAACTAGCAGAAATGCCGGGGTTCAAGCTGTGGGCCCACTTTGCCACCATCAGGACAAATTGGACACATCAGCCTAGGATGAGCTACTTCTGTACGTTACCATTGTAGCCAAATACCAAAACTCAAAACCAAACTGATCATGCAATATGCTTTTGATGTATTTTTGACCGTTTTTAATGATGTCGACTACTTTAAACGTCTTCTTCTCCAGAACCGAAGGACCGTTCGGCACCAAATTTGCCACATAGCATCTATGGATGCACATCTTCAAACCCTAACCCCATTTTCCAAGACTCTTGCTCAAACATTATGGCCGCAATGAGCTTGCATGAATGATTTTTCCTGTTCAACAGCGGCCAAACTGAACCAAATTTCATCACAGTCAAACAGGTCAAGAGATATACGTGTGCCCGTTACAGCGCCACCGTGTGGTGAATCTGAATGTGCTTTCATATGTTGAGTCCTGACAGTGTTTGGAACGTGTACCAAGTTTGGTTACAATGCGAATATCCGTGTCTGACAACGCCCACGTGAATGTTTATTGGTCAGTAGCAGCCATTGTTATTTTTTTGCCATGCTAGTCTGTAAAAACGTTTTGAGAGACCTTGGTCCATACATGCCGTGTATCAAGTTGAGTGCAGATCTGTCTTTCGGGGGCTAGATGAGTAGCGTTTGAAGTGTTTTTCTAAACTTTTTTTTTTTTTTTTGGAAAATCCATCATGGCAAGGCCTTATGGGTCCTTGAGGCAAACCTTTTCTTTGTGAGGAGAGGGACATACACTACCAGTCAAATGTTTGGACACACCTACTCATTCAAGGGTTTTTCTTTATTTTTACTATTTTCTACATTGTAGAATAATAGTGAAGACATCAAAACTATGAAATGTGGTCCTCTGTAGCTCAATTGGTAGAGCATGGTGCTTGTAACGCCAGGGTAGTGGGTTCGATCCCCGGGACCACCAATACGTAAAAATGTATGCACACATGACTGTAAGTCGCTTTGGATAAAAGCGTCTGCTAAATGGCATATTATATTATTATTTATGAAATAACACATATGGAATCATGTAGTAACCAAAAAAGTGTTAAACAAATCTAAATATAGTTGATATTTTATATTCTTCAAATAGCCACCCTTGATGAATGCATTTAAATTAAGTTGTGCCTTCTTAAAAGATAATTTGTTGAATTTCTTTCCTTCTTAATGCGTTTGAGCCAATCAGTTGTGTAGGGGGGGTATACAGAAGATAGCCCTATTTGGTAAAAGACCAAGTCCATATTATGGCAAGAACAGCTCAAATAAGCAAAGAGAAACGACAGTCCATCATTACTTTAAGGTCAGTCAATACGGAACATTTCAAGAACTTTGAAAGTTTCTTCAAGTGCAGTCGCAAAAAAACATCAAGCGCTATGATGAAACTGGCTCTCATGAGGACCGCCACAGGACTGGAGGAGTAATCACTGTAGCAGGCCTCAATAGTATTATAACTAGCAGTGGCAGACTGGCAGTATGCTTCCCCCCCGAGTTTCTTCTTCCAACACTTCTCTCCTGTGTGTGTGTTTTAGGACGGTTCTCTGCTGCTGACGTCTGCCTCGTGGGGTGTCCCTCTGTCAGCTCTCTGGAGCATGCAGTCTGTCTTCCAGATGAAGTTAGTCACACTCTGTGCCATAGTCTGAACTGCTTAGTCATTGACTGGTCTGGTTAGCCATTGACTGGTCTGGTTAGCCATTGACTGGTCTGGTTAGTCATTGACTGGTCTGGTTAGCCATTGACTGGTCTGGTTAGTCATTGACTGGTCTGGTTAGTCATTGACTGGTCTGGTTAGTCATTGACTGGTCTGGTTAGTCATTGACTGGTCTGGTTAGTCATTGACTGGTCTGGTTAGTCATTGACTGGTCTGGTTAGTCATTGACTGGTTTGGTTAGTCATTGACTGGTCTGGTTAGTCATTGACTGGTCTGCTTAGTCAGTGACTGGTCTGGTTAGTCATTGACGGGTCTGGTTAGTCATTGATCGGGTCTGGTTAGTCATTGACGGGTCTGGTTAGTCATTGACTGGTCTGGTTAGTCATTGACTGGTCTGGTTAGTCATTGACTGGTCTGGTTAGTCATTGACTGGTCTGGTTAGTCATTGACTGGTCTGGTTAGCCATTGACTGGTCTGGTTAGCCATTGACTGGTCTGGTTAGCCATTGACTGGTCTGGTTAGTCATTGACTGGTCTGGTTAGTCATTGACTGGTCTGGTTAGTCATTGACTGGTCTGGTTAGTCATTGACTGGTCTGGTTAGTCATTGACTGGTATGGTTAGTCATTGACTGGTCTGGTTAGTCATTGACTGGTCTGGTTAGTCATTGACTGGTCTGGTTAGTCATTGACTGGTTAGTCATTTCTTTAGACACTTTCACAAACAAACCGCCATCATGATTCTCTTTCTGTGTTTCAGGCATTCCTTTTTGGACGACCATTACGTTGAGTTCAGTAAACTGTCACAAGACCGAGTGATTGGCACCAAGGACCAAGTAGCTCATGTAAGTCTGCTCTCCACCTCGTCTTACACCGTGTGTTTTCTGTCACTTGTTGCTGACCTTATACTTTGAACTCACGGTGTAATGCTGCTTCCCAGTACTTCCTACGAGCAGTGTGCAGGTCTCTCATTTCTTTATCCATGGTAGTTTTTGCCCGGCACCGGCTTTCTCAAGTTTAGGATGTTAATTTCACCTTGTTTTTGTGTCCTGTCCAAGATCTATGACATCCAGTCAGGCCAGAAGCTGCTGACCCTGAATGACCCTGGCCTGGCCAACAACTACAAGAGGAATTGTGCAACTTTTAACCCTAGCGACGACCTGGTGCTGAATGACGGAGTCATGGGACGTGCGCTCTGCTCGGGCCATCCACAAGTTTGACAAGTTCAATATGAACATCAGCGGCGTGTTCCATCCCAACCGCCTCGAGGTCATCATCAACACGGAGATTGTATCCTTATTCCTTCCTGTTTGGTTAACATGTAACATTACTGACAATAAGGGTATGAACAACTTTATTAACAAAAACAACAGTCGCAACTCACTACAGTAAATGTAATGCTCGCGTTTATTAACAGAGCAAATCTACCTAATTAAAAAAATATATATATCTGTAAAAATGCATCCTGTTGCTTTTATTGTGAGTAGCGCCAGATGTGTATAAACTTAGGGGGGGATCTAATTGTTGCCTTTATAACTAGGGTGGGAGTTTATCCACGTCATGTCAGTAAAAAACAGCCCCAGGGTGAACATTGATGTGTGATTGAAGCTGTTTGGAAGTGACGATAACCTTGACGGCTAGGCCAGTGGGACCTGAGAACGTTCCATCTCCTCCACACTGTGCCTGCCCTGGACCAGTGTAGAGGGGTGTTTAACAACAACGCCACCGTCATGTACGGAGCCATGCTGCAGGCTGATGAAGAGGATGATGTGATGGACCGACAGATGAAGAGTCCCTTTGGTTCCTCCTTCAGAACCTTTGACGCCACCGACTACAAACCCATCGGTACGACCTAAAGGTCACAGGTCAAGCATAGGGTTTTTGTTTCGTGGGTAGTGGCATGTTGGTTGAAATTAACTTCTGGTTGTATGTTCTTCCTCAGCTACTGTGGATGTGAAGAGGAATATTTTTGACCTGTGTACTGACACCAGGGACTGCTACCTGGCTGTCATTGAGGTAAACGTCCTAGTTCTATTTCCATTGCTGATATTCCAAGTTAAATCTTCTATCTCTGCTTTGAACATTTCATCAGTATATATGGTTGAAATCATGTAGGAAGAATGAGCTGTATTGTGTGTGTCCCATATTCTTACTTATGGTTAGGGTGGTGATTGGGGTTATGGGTTGGGGTGGTATTGGGGTTATGGGTTGGGGTGGTGGTTGGGGTTATGGGTTAGGGTGGTGGTTAGGGTTATGGGTTAGGGTGGTGGTTGGGGTTATGGGTTAGGGTGGTGGTTAGGGTTATGGGTTAGGGTGGTGGTTGGGGTTATGGGTTAGGGTGGTGGTTATGGGTTAGGGTGATGGTTAGGGTGGTGGTTGGGGTTATGGGTTAGGGGTGGTGGTTGGGGTTGGGTTAGGGTGATGGTTAGGGTGGTGGTTAGGGTTAGGGTGGGGGTTATGGGTTAGGGTGGTGGTTGGGGTTATGGGTTGGGGTTAGGGTGGTGGTTGTGGGTTAGGGTGATGGTTAGGGTGGTGGTTGGGGTTATGGGTTAGGGTTTGGGTGGTGGTTGGGGTTATGGGTTAGGGTTTGGGTGGTGGTTGGGGGTTAGGGTGATGGTTAGGGTGGTGGTTGGGGTTATGGGTTGGGGTTAGGGTGATGGTAAGGGTTGGGGTTAGGGTTAGGGTGATGGTTGGGGTTATGGGTTAGGGTTAGGGTGGGGTTTGGGGTTAGGGTGGGGGGTTGGGGTTAGGGTTAGGGTGATAGTTGGGGTTAGGGTGGTGGTTGGGGTTAGGGGTGGGGTTATGGGTTATTGTTTGGGTGGTGGTTATGGTTAGGGTTTGGGTGGTGGTTGGGGTTATGGGTTATTGTTTGGGTGGTGGTTGGGGTTATGGGTCGGGGTTAGGGTGGTGGTTGGGGTTATGGGTGGGGGTTAGGGTGGGGGTTATGGGTTAGGGTGATGGTTAGGGTGGTGGTTGGGGTTATGGATTATTGTTTGGGTGGTGGTTGGGGTTATGGGTTTGGGTGGTGGTTGGGGTTATGGGTTGGGGTTAGGGTGATGGTTAGGGTGGTGGTTGGGGTTATGGGTTTGGGTGGTGGTTGGGGTTTAGGGTTAGGGTGATGGTTAGGGTTATGGGTTAGGGTTTGGGTGGTGGTTGGGGTTAGGGTGATGGTTAGGGTGATGGTTAGGGTGATGGTTAGGGTGGTGGTTAGGGTGATGGTTAGGGTTGGGGTTAGGGTGGTGGTTGGGGTTATGGGTTAGGGTGATGGTTAGGGTGGTGGTTGGGTTATGGGTTGGGGTTATGGGTTGGGGTTAGGGTGGTGGTTGGGGTTATGGGTTGGGTTTGGGTGGTGGTTGGTGGTTGGGGTTAGGGTGATGGTTAGGGTGGTGGTTAGGGTTAGGGTGGTGGTTGGGGTTATGGGTTAGGGTTTGGGTGGTGGTTGGGGTTATGGGTTAGGGTGGTGGTTGGGGTTATGGGTTGGGGTTATGGGTTAGGGTGGTGGTTGGGGTTATGGGTTAGGGTGGTGGTTGGTGTTATGGGTTAGGGTTGGGGTTAGGGTTAGGGTGGTGATTAGGGTGATGGTTAGGGTGGTGGTTGGGGTTATGGGTTAGGGTTAGGGTGGTGGTTGGGGTTATGGTTAGGGTGGTGGTTGGTTAGGGTTAGGGTGGTGGTTGGGGTTATGGGTTAGGGTTAGGGTTGGGGTTATGGGTTAGGGTTTGGGTGGTGGTTGGGGTTATGGGTTAGGGTGGTGGTTGGGGTTATGGGTTAGGGTGGTGGTTGGGGTTATGGGTTGGGGTTATGGGTTAGGGTGGTGGTTGGGGTTATGGGTTAGGGTTAGGGTGGTGGTTGGTGTTATGGGTTAGGGTTGGGGTTAGGGTTAGGGTGGTGATTAGGGTGATGGTTAGGGTGGTGGTTGGGGTTATGGGTTAGGGTTAGGGTGGTGGTTGGGGTTATGGTTAGGGTGGTGGTTGGTTAGGGTTAGGGTGGTGGTTGGGGTTATGGGTTAGGGTTAGGGTGGTGGTTGGGGTTATGGGTTAGGGTGGTGGTTGGGGTTATGGGTTAGGGTTAGGGTGGTGGTTGGGGTTATGGGTTAGGGTGGTGGTTGGGGTTATGGGTTAGGGTTAGGGTGGTGGTTGGGGTTATGGTTAGGGTGGTGGTTGGTTATGGTTAGGGTGGTGGTTGGGGTTATGGGTTAGGGTTAGGGTGGTGGTTGGGGTTATGGGTTAGGGTGGTGGTTGGGGTTATGGGTTAGGGTTAGGGTGGTGGTTGGGGTTATGGGTGATGGTGGTGGTTGGGGTTATGGGTTAGGGTTTGGGTGGTGGTTAGGGTGGTGGTTGGGGTTATGGGTGGTGGTTAGGGTTATGGGTTAGGGTTTGGGTGGTGGTTAGGGTTTGGGTGGTGGTTGGAGTTATGGGTTTGGGTGGTGGTTGGGGTTATGGGTTGGGGGTTAGGGTGATGGTTAGGGTGGTGGTTGGGGTTATGGGTTTGGGTGGTGGTTGGGGTTTAGGGTTAGGGTGATGGTTAGGGTTATGGGTTAGGGTTTGGGTGGTGGTTGGGGTTAGGGTTAGGGTGATGGTTAGGGTGATGGTTAGGGTGGTGGTTAGGGTGATGGTTAGGGTTGGGGTTAGGGTGGTGGTTGGGGTTATGGGTTAGGGGTTAGGGTGGGGGTTATGGGTTAGGTGATGGTTAGGGTGGTGGTTGGGGTTATGGGTTTGGGTTATGGGTTGGGGTTATGGGTTGGGGTTAGGGTGGTGGTTGGGGTTATGGGTTAGGGTTTGGGTGGTGGTTGGGGTTATGGGTTGGGTTTGGGTGGTGGTTGGTGGTTGGGGTTAGGGTGATGGTTAGGGTGGTGGTTGGGGTTTAGGGTTAGGGTGGTGGTTGGGGTTATGGGTTAGGGTTTGGGTGGTGGTTGGGGTTATGGGTTAGGGTGGTGGTTGGGGTTATGGGTTAGGGTGGTGGTTGGGGTTATGGGTTAGGGTGGTGGTTGGTGTTATGGGTTAGGGTTGGGGTTAGGGTTAGGGTGGTGATTAGGGTGATGGTTAGGGTGGTGGTTGGGGTTATGGGTTAGGGTTAGGGTGGTGGTTGGGGTTATGGGTTAGGGTTAGGGTGGTGGTTGGGGTTATGGTTAGGGTGGTGGTTGGTTAGGGTTAGGGTGGTGGTTGGGGTTATGGGTTAGGGTTAGGGTGGTGGTTGGGGTTATGGGTTAGGGTGGTGGTTGGGGTTATGGGTTAGGGTTAGGTGGTGGTTGGGGTTATGGGTTAGGGTGGTGGTTGGGGTTATGGGTTAGGGTTAGGGTGGTGGTTGGGGTTATGGTTAGGTGGTGGTTGGTTGTGGTTAGGGTGGTGGTTGGGGTTATGGGTTAGAGGTTAGGGTGGTGGTTGGGGTTATGGGTTGGGGTGGTGGTTGGGGTTATGGGTTAGGGTTAGGGTGGTGGTTGGGGTTATGGGTGATGGTGGTGGTTGGGGTTATGGGTTAGGGTTTGGGTGGTAGTTAGGGTGGTGGTTGGGGTTATGGGTGATGGTGGTGGTTAGGGTTATGGGTTAGGGTTTGGGTGGTGCAATTCTCCCTGATGATGCCATGCTATTGCTCTCTGTTCTACTCTCTTCTTCGTGTGTCCCAAAAAGAAACTAGAGTAGAATGTGGGAAGTTTAGTCCTCTCTGTTAGTCAGCAGTTCATCTCAAGGTGTATATTCTTCTAATGTCTATAGAACCAGGACTCCGTCAACGTGGACACAGTGTGTCGCCTGTATGAAGTGGGGGAGACGGAGACTAGCTGAGGAGAGAGAGGATGATGAAGAACAGGTAAGAGATGCTTCTCTAAACTAAACTCAGTCTAACTTTAGTGTCTCTATACTAAACTCAGTCTAACTTTAGTTTCTTCTCTATACTAAACTGTAACTTTAGTCTCTTCTCAAAACTCAGTATAACTTTAGTTTCTTCTCTATATCAACTCTCCCCTAGTATTCCTTATCTCTAATATCCAGTCTCTCCATTGCTGGACCCTATTGCCCAGTGGTCTTCCATCTAGGTTCTGAGGACCCACAGGGGGTTGCACACCAGAACGTTGTTCCTATCCTAGCCCATCACTAAAACACCTGCCCCAGCCTCTCCCCAAATGTTTGCCCTTGTGTTAATGTGTTCAAATGTATCAAGTATGTTGTCTAAATGTGTGTTTTTTTGAATGTTTCATCTTGCTTCACCTTGTATTGAGGTAATGTGTCTGAATATCCCCCCACCAGGAGGATCAAGACGATGATGATTCTGATGATGATGATGATGATGACGATGATGACATGGATACAGACCCGCTATTGGCGAGCTGATCGAGGGAGGAGACGGAGAGGAGGATGGAGGAAACGATTTGTCTCCCTCGGATGATGACGCGGTGGCCCGGCTGCTCAGTGCTGACGACGAGGATGAGGAAGACTCTAACAACGACGCTGGAGATTGACCTGGATGTGAGTCTTCTTGGGACAATCGTTTAACTCACGCACACCAAACATCCACCAGTCATGTCTAGAAGCAGCCCAAGACCCGGCAGCATTGGAGATGTTTAGTACAGGCCCTGTTTCCCCAGGAACCAAGAGGATCATGTCAAATTCATTGATTGATCAATTGATTTTTGGGTAAAACAATTAGGTACGGTTTCAAACCGTAAAGGTAAGTTATTAAGTACACAAACACACACCCCGTGAACTTATTTTCATCTCCCTGTCTGTCTTCCCATACAGCTGACAGTTCCGACAGCTCAGACGGCAGCACAGACACCTCGGACCTGGAGGACCAGCTCTTCCTGTCTATGAGCGACTAAACAGGACATGACAACCAGGAAGTGGCAAAACAGGAAGTGGCAAAAGGGACACCCCATCGCCGCCTTAGCTGGAGGAACCAACTCCCCTATGAATATGAATTTAAATGCACATAGAGGAAAGATGAAATAAAAAAGATCATGTTTGAGGCAAGCCAGGTGTGAGGAGATGGTATAGTGAAGGACCGATGACTTGAGGGTGTTGTTGGACATGGCGGCTACCCACTGAATTCCAAATGGAAGCCTAGGAAATACGCCCAAGGCACTCTTGTTGCTCAGAGAATATTGCGGTACTTTTCAATACCTCTCAGATCTTCTTGGGTTCCATTTGGAAGTCTGCTCTAGTTTGACAGGAAGGAAAACAGATTTGATCTTTAGACCGAAGGATTTCACTTAGACAGGATGTCAAAGACTTTCTTTATAATGACGTGTGGCAATTTGAATTGTACAAAAATATATATTTTCAGAGTTTTTTTGTTGGGCCCTTTTTACAGTTTTTTCCAACTGCTTACACACGTTTCAAAACTATGTCTCCTTTTTTCAAAACTCTACACACAATTCCCAAAACTGCACACACAAAATGCAAAATGCCTCACATCTCCTTCAAAATGTAACACTGCATTCAAAATGCCGTAAACACATGTCAGAATGAAGCATTTGCATCAAATGGCAAACACTTCTTTCATAATAGTACATTTTGGATATACCATGTAAACACTGTTGTTCTAAATCTAAAGCTCTTTGGTCTTTCATAGGCTTATATCTACATTTCAATACAATGTTCTACAGTGAAAGTAATCTGCTGAGAGGGGTAACAAGTACACTTGTAAACACCAATGCAATGTAGAAACAGAAAATATTTATTAGGCCAAACATTACTGTTGTATACAGTAGCACACAACAAAACCATAAACATATGTAAACCAAAAGTATATTCTTTGGAATACAGTAAAGAACACAATTGTGTGTGTGGGGTCCCGGGGGGCAGTCCAGGAATTGGTAGGGGGTGGGCAGTCACCAGTGCTAAGCTACGCTTCATCTCTTCTCCGGGCTGGGTCTGGCCACAATACTTTGTCCACATCACAAGATACGTTTTCTCTTGCCAAACATCGAGGGAAGTATCTCCCAGCATGGTGTATCCAACCTTGGACAGAGGCAACCTCTATGTCCCCACATGCGTCCTCCATTGCCTGGAGAAGCGGCTGCGGGCATAGGGTTGGCAATCATACACTTTCCAGCGCCAGGCTGAGAAGAATTCCTCTATGGGATTTAGAAAAGGTGAATATGAGGGTAGGTACAAAACTACAAATTGTGGATGGGTGGCAAACCAGTTTTGGACCAGAACAGCCCGGTGAAAACTAACATTGTCCCATATAACAAATCATCTGGATCAGGGACAAGCATTGTGTAAATTGCATCCAGAAAAGTGAGCCTATGGCCGGTCTTGTACGGACCCAGTGTGGGCATTGTGATGGAGGACCCCGTTTGGAGTGATGGCAGCACACATAGTTATATTACCCCCACGCTGTCCAGGGACATTGGTAATTGCCCTCTATCCTTTTACATTTCTTCAGGCGCCTGGTTTTGGTGAGTTGAGCCAACCTCATCCACATAAATAAATCTCCTTCCTTCTCTTCTTTGCCCTCGTCCTCTTCTTCCTCTTCCTCTTCCTCTTCATTTTCCTCTTCCTCCTCCTCCTCCTCTTCCAACACTTCGTCTTTGAATTTGTCCTCGTTGTTTGTTGTCCCCCTGCCTCTCCCTCCTACTCCTCTTGCTCTCTGTCCATTGTTGGCATCCATTGTTCAAAACAGGTAATCTGACCTTTGACCTATTTATAGGCCTATACTACAGTAAAGCAGTGATTGGTTAGTGATCAGTTAAGCAATTAGTGTTTGCACATGTGAAGAGTGTGTGTGACCTGGTGAATAAGTGTGGCATTTTGAATGGTTGTGTTTGGAAAAGGGATAACCAAGTCTTCCTGTTAGATTTTTGTGTTTTAGGTAGAGAATTGTGTGTAGTGTTTTGAAAAAAAGTGTTTTATAATTGACAACTGAGTCAAAGGCTGAGAAATAGCTTATGGTTTTGGAGATTTGGTGTGTAGTTTTGCACTTTGAGTGAGAGGTTTCAAAAATCGCTGACATGAAAAGATTTTGTGTATAAGCAGTCGGAAAAAACTGTAATATAAATACATTTT
>NC_059201.1:3127518-3225018 GCF_020615455.1 Coregonus clupeaformis
ACGACTAGATAAAGACATGTTCTGGCATGGCCCATCACGACTAGATAAAGACATGTTCTGGCATGGCCCATCACGACTAGATAAAGACATGTTCTGGCATGGCCCATCACGACTTCATAAAGACATGTTCTGGCATGGCCCATCACGACTAGATAAAGACATTTTCTGGTATGGCCCATTACGAATAGATGAAGACATGTTCTGGCATGGCCCATCATGACTAGATGAAGACATGTTCTAGCACGGCCCATTACGACTAGATAAATACATTTTCTGGCATGGCCCATCACGACTAGATAAAGACATGTTCTGGCATGGCCCAGTACGACTACGTGCAGACTAGATAAAGACATGTTCTGGTATGGCCCATTACGAATAGATGAAGACATGTTCTGGCATGGCCCATCATGACTAGATAAAGACATGTACTGACATGCCCCATCATGACTAGATAAAGACATGTTCTGGCATGGCCATATCACGACTAGATAAAGACATGTTCTGGCATTGCTCATTACGACTAGATGAAGACATGTTCTGAAATGGCCCATCATGACTAGATGAAGTCATGTTCTAGCATGCCCATTACGACTAGATTAAAACATGTTCTGGCATGGCCCATCACTCTAGATAAAGAAATGTTCTGGCATGGCCCATCACGACTAGATAAATACATGTTCTGGAATGGCAAATCACGAATAGATAAAGACATGTTCTGGCATGGCCCATCACGACTAGATAAATACATGTTCTGGCATGGCAAATCACGAGTAGATAAAGACATGTTCTGGCATAGCCCATTACGACTAGATGAAGAAATGTTCTGGCATGGCCCACTACGACTAGATAAATACATTTTCTGGCATGGCCCATCACGACTAGATAAATACATTTTCTGGCATGGCCCATCACTACTAGATAAAGACATGTTCTGGCATGGTCCATCACGACTAGATAAAGACACGTTCTGGCATGGCGCAACACGACTAGATGAAGACATGTTCTGGCATGGCCCATTACGACTAGATGAAGACATGTTCTGGCATGGCCCATCACGACTAGATAAAGACATGTTCTGGCATGGCCCATTACGACTAGGTGCAGAATAGAGAAAGATGTGTTCTGGCATAGCCCATAACGACTAGATAAAGACATGTACTGACATGCCCCCATCATGAGTAGATAAAGACATGTTCTGGCATGGCCATATCACGACTAGATAAAGACATGTTCTGGCATTGCTCATTACGACTAGATGAAGACATGTTCTGAAATGGCCCATCATGACTAGATGAAGTCATGTTCTAGCATGGCCCATTACTACTAGATTAAGACATGTTCTGGCATGGCCCATCACTATAGATAAAGAAATGTTCTGGCATGGCCCATCACGACTAGATAAATACATGTTCTGGCATGGCAAATCACGAATAGATAAAGACATGTTCTGGCATAGCCCATTACGACTAGATGAAGAAATGTTCTGGCATGACCCACTACGACTAGATAAATACATTTTCTGGCATGGCCCATCACGACTAGATAAAGACATTTTCTGGCATGGCCCATCACTACTAGATAAAGACATGTTCTGTCATGGTCCATTACGACTAGATAAAGATATGTACTGGCATGGCTAATTACGACTAGATAAAGAAATGTTCTGGCATGGCCCATCACGACTAGATGACGACATGTTCTGGCATGGCCCATTACGACTAGATAAAGACATGTTCTGGCATGGCCCAAAATGACTAGATGAAGACATGTACTGGCATGGCCCATCACGACTAGATGAAGACATGTACAGGCATGGCCCATTACGACAAGATAAAGACATGTTCTGGCATGGCCCATCACGACTAGATGAATAAATGTTTTGGCATGGCCCATCACGACTAGATAAAGACATGTTCTGGCATGGCCCATCACGAATAGATAAAGACATGTTCTGGCATAGCCCGTCACGACTAGATAAAGACATGTTCTGGCATGGCCCAGTACGACTAGGTGCAGACTAGATAAAGATGTGTTCTGGCATGGCCCATAACGACTAGATAAAGACATGTACTGACATGCCCCATCATGACTAGATAAAGACATGTTCTGGCATGGTCCATCACGACTAGATAAAGACATGTTCTGGCATGGCCATATCACGACTAGATAAAGACATGTTCTGGCATGGCCCATCACGAATAGATAAAGACATGTTCTGGCATAGCCCATCACGACTAGATAAAGACATGTTCTGGCATGGCCCAGTACGACTAGGTGCAGACTAGATAAAGATGTGTTCTGGCATGGCCCATAACGACTAGATAAAGACATGTACTGACATGCCCCATCATGACTAGATAAAGACATGTTCTGGCGTGGTCCATCACGACTAGATAAAGACATGTTCTGGCATGGCCATATCAGCGACTAGATAAAGACATGTTCTGGCATTGCTCATTACGACTAGATGAAGACATGTTCTGAAATGGCCCATCACGACTAGATGAAGTCATGTTCTAGCATGGCCCATCACGACTAGATAAAGACATGTTCTGGCATGGCCCATCACGACTAGATAAAGACATGTTCTGGCAAGGCCGATCACGACTAGATGAAGACATTTTCTGGCATGGCCCATTACGACTAGATGAAGACATGTTCTGGCATGGCCCATCACGACTAGATAAAGACATGATCTGGCATGGCCCATCACGACTAGATAAAGAAATGTTCTGGCATGGCTCATCACGACTAGATAAAGACATGTTCTGGCATGGCAAATTACGACTAGATAAAGACATGTTCTGGCATGGCCCATCACGACTAGATAAAGACATGTTCTGGCATGGCCCATCACGACTAGAAAAAACATGTTCTGGCAAGGCCCATCACGACTACATAAAGACATGTTCTGGCATGGCCCATCACGACTAGATAAAGACATTTTCTGGTATGGCCCATTACGAATAGATGAAGACATGTTCTGGCATGGCCCATCATGACTAGATGAAGACATGTTCTGGCACGGCCCATTACGACTAGATAAATACATTTTCTGGCATGGCCCATCACGACTAGATAAATACATGTTCTGGCATGGCCCAGTACGACTAGGTGCAGACTAGATAAAGACATGTTCTGGTATGGTCCATCACGACTAGATAAAGACACGTTCTGGCATGGCCCAACACGACTAGATGAAGACATGTTCTGGCATGGCCCATCACGACTAGATAAAGACATGTTCTGGCATGGCCCATCACGACTAGATAAAGACATGTTCTGGCATGGCCCATCATGACTAGATAAAGACATGTACTGGCATGGCTAATTACGACTAGATAAAGAAATGTTCTGGCATGGCCCATCACGACTAGACGAAGACATGTACTGGCATGGCCCATTACGACAAGATAAAGACATGTTCTGGCATGGCCCATCACGACTAGATGAAGACATGTTTTGGCATGGCCCATCACGACTAGATAAAGACAAGTTCTGGCAAGGCCCATCACCAATAGATAAAGACATGTTCTGGCATGTCACATCATGACTAGATAAAGACATGTTCTGGCATGGCCCAGTACGACTAGGTGCAAACTAGATAAAGATGTGTTCTGGCATGGCCCATAACGACTAGATAAAGACATGTACTGACATGCCCCATCACGACTAGATAAAGACATGTTCTGGCATGGCCATATCACGACTAGATAAAGACATGTTCTGGCATTGCTCATTACGACTAGATGAAGACATGTTCTGACATGGCCCATCACGACTAGATGAAGTCATGTTCTAGCATGCCCATTACGTCTAGATTAAAACATGTTTTGGCATGGCCCATCACTACTAGATAAAGAAATGTTCTGGCATGGCCCATCACGACTAGATAAATACATGTTCTGGCATGGCAAATCACGAATAGATAAAGACATGTTCTGGCATGGCCCATCACGACTAGATAAATACATGTTCTGGCATGGCAAATCACGACTAGATAAATACATGTTCTGGCATGGCAAATCACGAATAGATAAATACATGTTCTGGCATGGCCAATCACGACTAGATAAAGACATGTTCTGGCATAGCCCATTACGACTAGATGAAGAAATGTTCTGGCATGGCCCACTACGACTAGATAAATACATTTTCTGGCATGGCCCATCACGACTAGATAAAGACATTTTCTGGCATGGCCCATCACTACTAGATAAAGACATGTTCTGGCATGGTCCATCACGACTAGATAAAGACACGTTCTGGCATGGCGCAACACGACTAGATGAAGACATGTTCTGGCATGGCCCATTACGACTAGATGAAGACATGTTCTGGCATGGCCCATCACGACTAGATAAAGACATGTTCTGGCAAGGCCCATTACGACTAGATGAAGACATGTTCTGAAATGGCCCATCATAACTAGATGAAGTCATGTTCTAGCATGGCCCATTACTACTAGATTAAAACATGTTCTGGCATGGCCCATCACTATAGATAAAGAAATGTTCTGGCATGGCCCATCACGACTAGATAAATACATGTTCTGGCATGGCAAATCACGAATAGATAAAGACATGTTCTGGCATAGCCCATTACGACTAGATGAAGAAATGTTCTGGCATGACCCACTACGACTAGATAAATACATTTTCTGGCATGGCCCATCACGACTAGATAAAGACATTTTCTGGCATGGCCCATCACTACTAGATAAAGACATGTTCTGTCATGGTCCATTACGACTAGATAAAGATATGTACTGGCATGGCTAATTACGACTAGATAAAGAAATGTTCTGGCATGGCCCATCACGACTAGATGACGACATGTTCTGGCATGGCCCATTACGACTAGATAAAGACATGTTCTGGCATGGCCCAAAACGACTAGATGAAGACATGTACTGGCATGGCCCATCACGACTAGATGAAGACATGTACAGGCATGGCCCATTACGACAAGATAAAGACATGTTCTGGCATGGCCCATCACGACTAGATGAATAAATGTTTTGGCATGGCCCATCACGACTAGATAAAGACATGTTCTGGCATGGACCATCACGAATAGATAAAGACATGTTCTGGCATAGCCCATCACGACTAGATAAAGACATGTTCTGGCATGGCCCAGTACGACTAGGTGCAGACTAGATAAAGATGTGTTCTGGCATGGCCCATAACGACTAGATAAAGACATGTACTGACATGCCCCATCATGACTAGATAAAGACATGTTCTGGCGTGGTCCATCACGACTAGATAAAGACATGTTCTGGCATGGCCATATCACGACTAGATAAAGACATGTTCTGGCATGGCCCATCACGAATAGATAAAGACATGTTCTGGCATAGCCCATCACGACTAGATAAAGACATGTTCTGGCATGGCCCAGTACGACTAGGTGCAGACTAGATAAAGATGTGTTCTGGCATGGCCCATAACGACTAGATAAAGACATGTACTGACATGCCCCATCATGACTAGATAAAGACATGTTCTGGCGTGGTCCATCACGACTAGATAAAGACATGTTCTGGCATGGCCATATCACGACTAGATAAAGACATGTTCTGGCATTGCTCATTACGACTAGATGAAGACATGTTCTGAAATGGCCCATCATGACTAGATGAAGTCATGTTCTAGCATGGCCCATCACGACTAGATAAAGACATGTTCTGGCATGGCCCATCACGACTAGATAAAGACATGTTCTGGCAAGGCCGATCACGACTAGATGAAGACATTTTCTGGCATGGCCCATTACGACTAGATGAAGACATGTTCTGGCATGGCCCATCACGACTAGATAAAGACATGATCTGGCATGGCCCATCACGACTAGATAAAGAAATGTTCTGGCATGGCTCATCACGACTAGATAAAGACATGTTCTGGCATGGCAAATTACGACTAGATAAAGACATGTTCTGGCATGGCCCATCACGACTAGATAAAGATATGTTCTGGCATGGCCCATCACGACTAGAAAAAAACATGTTCTGGCATGGCCCATCACGACTACATAAAGACATGTTCTGGCATGGCCCATCACGACTAGATAAAGACATTTTCTGGTATGGCCCATTACGAATAGATGAAGACATGTTCTGGCATGGCCCATCATGACTAGATGAAGACATGTTCTAGCACGGCCCATTACGACTAGATAAATACATTTTCTGGCATGGCCCATCACGACTAGATAAATACATGTTCTGGCATGGCCCAGTACGACTAGGTGCAGACTAGATAAAGACATGTTCTGGTATGGTCCATCACGACTAGATAAAGACACGTTCTGGCATGGCCCAACACGACTAGATGAAGACATGTTCTGGCATGGCCCATTACGACTAGATGAAGACATGTTCTGGCATGGCCCATCACGACTAGATAAAGACATGTTCTGGCATGGCCCATCATGACTAGATAAAGACATGTACTGGCATGGCTAATTACGACTAGATAAAGAAATGTTCTGGCATGGCCCATCACGACTAGACGAAGACATGTACTGGCATGGCCCATTACGACAAGATAAAGACATGTTCTGGAATGGCCCATCACGACTAGATGAAGACATGTTTTGGCATGGCCCATCACGACTAGATAAAGACAAGTTCTGGCAAGGCCCATCACCAATAGATAAAGACATGTTCTGGCATGTCACATCATGACTAGATAAAGACATGTTCTGGCATGGCCCAGTACGACTAGGTGCAAACTAGATAAAGATGTGTTCTGGCATGGCCCATAACGACTAGATAAAGACATGTACTGACATGCCCCATCATGACTAGATAAAGACATGTTCTGGCATGGCCATATCACGACTAGATAAAGACATGTTCTGGCATTGCTCATTACGACAAGATAAAGACATGTTCTGGAATGGCCCATCACGACTAGATGAAGACATGTTTTGGCATGGCCCATCACGACTAGATAAAGACAAGTTCTGGCAAGGCCCATCACCAATAGATAAAGACATGTTCTGGCATGTCACATCATGACTAGATAAAGACATGTTCTGGCATGGCCCAGTACGACTAGGTGCAAACTAGATAAAGATGTGTTCTGGCATGGCCCATAACGACTAGATAAAGACATGTACTGACATGCCCCATCATGACTAGATAAAGACATGTTCTGGCATGGCCATATCACGACTAGATAAAGACATGTTCTGGCATTGCTCATTACGACTAGATGAAGACATGTTCTGAAATGGCCCATCATGACTAGATGAAGTCATGTTCTAGCATGCCCATTACGTCTAGATTAAAACATGTTCTGGCATGGCCCATCACTCTAGATAAAGAAATGTTCTGGCATGGCCCATCACGACTAGATAAATACATGTTCTGGCATGGCAAATCACGAATAGATAAAGACATGTTCTGGCATGGCCCATCACGACTAGATAAATACATGTTCTGGCATGGCAAATCACGACTAGATAAATACATGTTCTGGCATGGCAAATCACGAATAGATAAATACATGTTCTGGCATGGCAAATCACGAGTAGATAAAGACATGTTCTGGCATAGCCCATTACGACTAGATGAAGAAATGTTCTGGCATGGCCCACTACGACTAGATAAATACATTTTCTGGCATGGCCCATCACGACTAGATAAAGACATTTTCTGGCATGGCCCATCACTACTAGATAAAGACATGTTCTGGCATGGTCCATCACGACTAGATAAAGACACGTTCTGGCATGGCGCAACACGACTAGATGAAGACATGTTCTGGCATGGCCCATTACGACTAGATGAAGACATGTTCTGGCATGGCCCATCACGACTAGATAAAGACATGTTCTGGCAAGGCCCATTACGACTAGATAAAGATATGTACTGGCATGGCTAATTACGACTAGATAAAGAAATGATCTGGCATGGCCCATCATGACTAGATGAAGACATGTTCTTAAATGGCCCATTACGACTAGATAAAGACATGTTCTGGCATGGCCCAAAACGACTAGATGAAGACATGTACTGGCATGGCCCATCACGACTAGATGAAGACACGTTCTGGCATGGCCCAACACGACTAGATAAAGACATGTTCTGGCATGGCCCATCACGACTAGATAAAGACATGTTCTGGCATGGCCCAGTACGACTAGGTGCAGAATAGAGAAAGATGTGTTCTGGCATAGCCCATAACGACTAGATAAAGACATGTACTGACATGCCCCATCACGACTAGATAAAGACATGTTCTGGCATGGCCATATCACGACTAGATAAAGACATGTTCTGGCATTGCTCATTACGACTAGATGAAGACATGTTCTGAAATGGCCCATCATGACTAGATGAAGTCATGTTCTAGCATGGTCCATTACGACTAGATTAAAACATGTTCTGGCATGGCCCATCACTATAGATAAAGAAATGTTCTGGCATGGCCCATCACGACTAGATAAATACATGTTCTGGCATGGCAAATCACGAATAGATAAAGACATGTTCTGGCATAGCCCATTACGACTAGATGAAGAAATGTTCTGTTATGGCCCACTACGACTAGATAAATACATTTTCTGGCATGGCCCATCACGACTAGATAAAGACATTTTCTGGCATGGCCCATCACTACTAGATAAAGACATGTTCTGGCATGGCCCATTACGACTAGATAAAGATATGTACTGGCATGGCTAATTACGACTAGATAAAGAAATGATCTGGCATGGCCCATCATGACTAGATGACGACATGTTCTTTCATGGCCCATTACGACTAGATAAAGACATGTTCTGGCATGGCCCAAAACGACTAGATGAAGACATGTACTGGCATGGCACATCACGACTAGATGAAGACACGTTCTGGCATGGTCCAACACGACTAGATAAAGACATGTTCTGGCATGGCCCATCACGACTAGATAAAGACATGTTCTGGCATAGCCCATTACGACTAGATGAAGAAATGTTCTGGCATGACCCACTACGACTAGATAAATACATTTTCTGGCATGGCCCATCACGACTAGATAAATACATTTTCTGGCATGGCCCATCACTACTAGATAAAGACATGTTCTGTCATGGTCCATTACGACTAGATAAAGATATGTACTGGCATGGCCCATCACGAATAGATAAAGACATGTTCTGGCATAGCCCATCACGACTAGATAAAGACATGTTCTGGCATGGCCCAGTACGACTACGTGCAGACTAGATAAAGATGTGTTCTGGCATGGCCCATAACGACTAGATAAAGACATGTACTGACATGCCCCATGATGACTAGATAAAGACATGTTCTGGCGTGGTCCATCACGACTAGATAAAGACATGTTCTGGCATGGCCATATCACGACTAGATAAAGACATGTTCTGGCATTGCTCATTACGACTAGATGAAGACATGTTCTGAAATGGCCCATCATGACTAGATGAAGTCATGTTCTAGCATGGCCCATCACGACTAGATAAAGACATGTTCTGGCATGGCCCATTACGACTAGATAAAGACATGTTCTGGCAAGGCCGATCACGACTAGATGAAGACATTTTCTGGCATGGCCCATTACGACTAGATGAAGACATGTTCTGGCATGGCCCATCACGACTAGATAAAGACATGATCTGGCATGGCCCATCACGACTAGATAAAGAAATGTTCTGGCATGGCTCATCACGACTAGATAAAGACATGTTCTGGCATGGCAAATTACGACTAGATAAAGACATGTTCTGGCATGGCCCATCACGACTAGATAAAGACATGTTCTGGCATGGCCCATCACGACTAGATAAAGACATGTTCTGGCATGGCCCATCACGACTACATAAAGACATGTTCTGGCATGGCCCATCACGACTAGATAAAGACATTTTCTGGTATGGCCCATTACGAATAGATGAAGACATGTTCTGGCATGGCCCATCATGACTAGATGAAGACATGTTCTAGCACGGCCCATTACGACTAGATAAATACATTTTCTGGCATGGCCCATCACGACTAGATAAAGACATGTTCTGGCATGGCCCAGTACGACTAGGTGCAGACTAGATAAAGACATGTTCTGGTATGGCCCATTACGAATAGATGAAGACATGTTCTGGCATGGCCCATCATGACTAGATGAAGACATGTACTGACATGCCCCATCATGACTAGATAAAGACATGTTCTAGCATGGTCCATTACGACTAGATTAAAACATGTTCTGGCATGGCCCATAACTATAGATAAAGAAATGTTCTGGCATGGCCCATCACGACTAGATAAATACATGTTCTGGCATGGCAAATCACGAATAGATAAAGACATGTTCTGGCATGGCCCATCACGACTAGATAAATACATGTTCTGGCATGGCAAATCACGACTAGATAAATACATGTTCTGGCATGGCAAATCACGAATATATAAATACATGTTCTGGCATGGCAAATCACGAATAGATAAAGACATGTTCTGGCATAGCCCATTACGACTAGATGAAGAAATGTTCTGGCATGGCCCACTACGACTAGATAAATACATTTTCTGGCATGGCCCATCACGACTAGATAAAGACATTTTCTGGCATGGCCCATCACTACTAGATAAAGACATGTTCTGGCATGGTCCATCACGACTAGATAAAGACACGTTCTGGCATGGCGCAACACGACTAGATGAAGACATGTTCTGGCATGGCCCATTACGACTAGATGAAGACATGTTCTGGCATGGCCCATCACGACTAGATAAAGACATGTTCTGGCAAGGCCCATTACGACTAGATAAAGATATGTACTGGCATGGCTAATTACGACTAGATAAAGAAATGATCTGGCATGGCCCATCATGACTAGATGAAGACATGTTCTTTCATGGCCCATTACGACTAGATAAAGACATGTTCTGGCATGGCCCAAAACGACTAGATGAAGACATGTACTGGCATGGCCCATCACGACTAGATGAAGACACGTTCTGGCATGGCCCAACACGACTAGATAAAGACATGTTCTGGCATGGCCCATCACGACTAGATAAAGACATGTTCTGGCATGGCCCATTACGACTAGGTGCAGAATAGAGAAAGATGTGTTCTGGCATAGCCCATAACGACTAGATAAAGACATGTACTGACATGCCCCATCATGAGTAGATAAAGACATGTTCTGGCATGGCCATATCACGACTAGATAAAGACATGTTCTGGCATTGCTCATTACGACTAGATGAAGACATGTTCTGAAATGGCCCATCATAACTAGATGAAGTCATGTTCTAGCATGGCCCATTACGACTAGATTAAAACATGTTCTGGCATGGCCCATCACTATAGATAAAGAAATGTTCTGGCATGGCCCATCACGACTAGATAAATACATGTTCTGGCATGGCAAATCACGAATAGATAAAGACATGTTCTGGCATAGCCCATTACGACTAGATGAAGAAATGTTCTGGCATGACCCACTACGACTAGATAAATACATTTTCTGGCATGGCCCATCACGACTAGATAAAGACATTTTCTGGCATGGCCCATCACTACTAGATAAAGACATGTACTGTCATGGTCCATTACGACTAGATAAAGATATGTACTGGCATGGCTAATTACGACTAGATAAAGAAATGTTCTGGCATGGCCCATCACGACTAGATGACGACATGTTCTGGCATGGCCCATTACGACTAGATAAAGACATGTTCTGGCATGGCCCAAAACGACTAGATGAAGACATGTACTGGCATGGCCCATCACGACTAGATGAAGACATGTACAGGCATGGCCCATTACGACAAGATAAAGACATGTTCTGGCATGGCCCATCACGACTAGATGAATAAATGTTTTGGCATGGCCCATCACGACTAGATAAAGACATGTTCTGGCATGGACCATCACGAATAGATAAAGACATGTTCTGGCATAGCCCATCACGACTAGATAAAGACATGTTCTGGCATGGCCCAGTACGACTAGGTGCAGACTAGATAAAGATGTGTTCTGGCATGGCCCATAACGACTAGATAAAGACATGTACTGACATGCCCCATCATGACTAGATAAAGACATGTTCTGGCGTGGTCCATCACGACTAGATAAAGACATGTTCTGGCATGGCCATATCACGACTAGATAAAGACATGTTCTGGCATGGCCCATCACGAATAGATAAAGACATGTTCTGGCATAGCCCATCACGACTAGATAAAGACATGTTCTGGCATGGCCCAGTACGACTAGGTGCAGACTAGATAAAGATGTGTTCTGGCATGGCCCATAACGACTAGATAAAGACATGTACTGACATGCCCCATCATGACTAGATAAAGACATGTTCTGGCGTGGTCCATCACGACTAGATAAAGACATGTTCTGGCATGGCCATATCACGACTAGATAAAGACATGTTCTGGCATTGCTCATTACGACTAGATGAAGACATGTTCTGAAATGGCCCATCATGACTAGATGAAGTCATGTTCTAGCATGGCCCATCACGACTAGATAAAGACATGTTCTGGCATGGCCCATCACGACTAGATAAAGACATGTTCTGGCAAGGCCGATCACGACTAGATGAAGACATTTTCTGGCATGGCCCATTACGACTAGATGAAGACATGTTCTGGCATGGCCCATCACGACTAGATAAAGACATGATCTGGCATGGCCCATCACGACTAGATAAAGAAATGTTCTGGCATGGCTCATCACGACTAGATAAAGACATGTTCTGGCATGGCAAATTACGACTAGATAAAGACATGTTCTGGCATGGCCCATCACGACTAGATAAAGATATGTTCTGGCATGGCCCATCACGACTAGAAAAAAACATGTTCTGGCATGGCCCATCACGACTACATAAAGACATGTTCTGGCATGGCCCATCACGACTAGATAAAGACATTTTCTGGTATGGCCCATTACGAATAGATGAAGACATGTTCTGGCATGGCCCATCATGACTAGATGAAGACATGTTCTAGCACGGCCCATTACGACTAGATAAATACATTTTCTGGCATGGTCCATCACGACTAGATAAATACATGTTCTGGCATGGCCCAGTACGACTAGGTGCAGACTAGATAAAGACATGTTCTGGTATGGCCCATTACGAATAGATGAAGACATGTTCTGGCATGGCCCATCATGACTAGATGAAGACATGTTCTAGCATGGCCCATTACGACTAGATAAATACATTTTCTGGCATGGCCCATCACGACTAGATCAAGACATTTTCTGGCATGGCCCATCACTACTAGATAAAGACATGTTCTGGCATGGTCCATCACGACTAGATAAAGACACGTTCTGGCATGGCCCAACACGACTAGATGAAGACATGTTCTGGCATGGCCCATTACGACTAGATGAAGACATGTTCTGGCATGGCCCATCACGACTAGATAAAGACATGTTCTGGCATGGCCCATCACGACTAGATAAAGACATGTACTGGCATGGCTAATTACGACTAGATAAAGAAATGTTCTGGCATGGCCCATCACGACTAGACGAAGACATGTACTGGCATGGCCCATTACGACAAGATAAAGACATGTTCTGGCATGGCCCATCACGACTAGATGAAGACATGTTTTGGCATGGCCCATCACGACTAGATAAAGACAAGTTCTGGCAAGGCCCATCACCAATAGATAAAGACATGTTCTGGCATGTCACATCACGACTAGATAAAGACATGTTCTGGCATGGCCCAGTACGACTAGGTGCAAACTAGATAAAGATGTGTTCTGGCATGGCCCATAACGACTAGATAAAGACATGTACTGACATGCCCCATCATGAGTAGATAAAGACATGTTCTGGCATGGCCCATCACGACTAGATAAATACATGTTCTGGCATGGCAAATCACGAATAGATAAAGACATGTTCTGGCATAGCCCATTACGACTAGATGAAGAAATGTTCTGGCATGACCCACTACGACTAGATAAATACATTTTCTGGCATGGCCCATCACGACTAGATAAAGACATTTTCTGGCATGGCCCATCACTACTAGATAAAGACATGTTCTGTCATGGTCCATTACGACTAGATAAAGATATGTACTGGCATGGCCCATCACGAATAGATAAAGACATGTTCTGGCATAGCCCATCACGACTAGATAAAGACATGTTCTGGCATGGCCCAGTACGACTAGGTGCAGACTAGATAAAGATGTGTTCTGGCATGGCCCATAACGACTAGATAAAGACATGTACTGACATGCCCCATGATGACTAGATAAAGACATGTTCTGGCGTGGTCCATCACGACTAGATAAAGACATGTTCTGGCATGGCCATATCACGACTAGATAAAGACATGTTCTGGCATTGCTCATTACGACTAGATGAAGACATGTTCTGAAATGGCCCATCATGACTAGATGAAGTCATGTTCTAGCATGGCCCATCACGACTAGATAAAGACATGTTCTGGCATGGCCCATTACGACTAGATAAAGACATGTTCTGGCAAGGCCGATCACGACTAGATGAAGACATTTTCTGGCATGGCCCATTACGACTAGATGAAGACATGTTCTGGCATGGCCCATCACGACTAGATAAAGACATGATCTGGCATGGCCCATCACGACTAGATAAAGAAATGTTCTGGCATGGCTCATCACGACTAGATAAAGACATGTTCTGGCATGGCAAATTACGACTAGATAAAGACATGTTCTGGCATGGCCCATCACGACTAGATAAAGACATGTTCTGGCATGGCCCATCACGACTAGATAAAGACATGTTCTGGCATGGCCCATCACGACTACATAAAGACATGTTCTGGCATGGCCCATCACGACTAGATAAAGACATTTTCTGGTATGGCCCATTACGAATAGATGAAGACATGTTCTGGCATGGCCCATCATGACTAGATGAAGACATGTTCTAAAAACGGCCCATTACGACTACATAAATACATTTTCTGGCATGGCCCATCACGACTAGATAAAGACATGTTCTGGCATGGCCCAGTACGACTAGGTGCAGACTAGATAAAGACATGTTCTGGTATGGCCCATTACGAATAGATGAAGACATGTTCTGGCATGGCCCATCATGACTAGATGAAGACATGTTCTAGCACGGCCCATTACGACTAGATAAATACATTTTCTGGCATGGTCCATCACGACTAGATAAATACATGTTCTGGCATGGCCCAGTACGACTAGGTGCAGACTAGATAAAGACATGTTCTGGTATGGCCCATTACGAATAGATGAAGACATGTTCTGGCATGGCCCATCATGACTAGATGAAGACATGTTCTAGCATGGCCCATTACGACTAGATAAATACATTTTCTGGCATGGCCCATCACGACTAGATCAAGACATTTTCTGGCATGGCCCATCACTACTAGATAAAGACATGTTCTGGCATGGTCCATCACGACTAGATAAAGACACGTTCTGGCATGGCCCAACACGACTAGATGAAGACATGTTCTGGCATGGCCCATTACGACTAGATGAAGACATGTTCTGGCATGGCCCATCACGACTAGATAAAGACATGTTCTGGCATGGCCCATCATGACTAGATAAAGACATGTACTGGCATGGCTAATTACGACTAGATAAAGAAATGTTCTGGCATGGCCCATCACGACTAGACGAAGACATGTACTGGCATGGCCCATTACGACAAGATAAAGACATGTTCTGGCATGGCCCATCACGACTAGATGAAGACATGTTTTGGCATGGCCCATCACGACTAGATAAAGACAAGTTCTGGCAAGGCCCATCACCAATAGATAAAGACATGTTCTGGCATGTCACATCACGACTAGATAAAGACATGTTCTGGCATGGCCCAGTACGACTAGGTGCAAACTAGATAAAGATGTGTTCTGGCATGGCCCATAACGACTAGATAAAGACATGTACTGACATGCCCCATCATGAGTAGATAAAGACATGTTCTGGCATGGCCCATCACGACTAGATAAATACATGTTCTGGCATGGCAAATCACGAATAGATAAAGACATGTTCTGGCATAGCCCATTACGACTAGATGAAGAAATGTTCTGGCATGACCCACTACGACTAGATAAAGACATTTTCTGGCATGGCCCATCACGACTAGATAAAGACATTTTCTGGCATGGCCCATCACTACTAGATAAAGACATGTTCTGTCATGGTCCATTACGACTAGATAAAGATATGTACTGGCATGGCCCATCACCAATAGATAAAGACATGTTCTGGCATGGCACATCACGACTAGATAAAGACATGTTCTGGCATGGCCCAGTACGACTAGGTGCAGACTAGATAAAGATGTGTTCTGGCATGGCCAATAACGACTAGATAAAGACATGTACTGACATGCCCCATGATGACTAGATAAAGACATGTTCTGGCGTGGTCCATCACGACTAGATAAAGACATGTTCTGGCATGGCCTTATCACGACTAGATAAAGACATGTTCTGGCATTGCTCATTACGACTAGATGAAGACATGTTCTGAAATGGCCCATCATGACTAGATGAAGTCATGTTCTAGCATGGCCCATCACGACTAGATAAAGACATGTTCTGGCATGGCCCATTACGACTAGATAAAGACATGTTCTGGCAAGGCCCGATCACGACTAGATGAAGAGCATTTTCTGGCATGGCCCATTACGACTAGATGAAGACATGTTCTGGCATGGCCCATCACGACTAGATAAAGACATGATCTGGCATGGCCCATCACGACTAGATAAAGAAATGTTCTGGCATGGCTCATCACGACTAGATAAAGACATGTTCTGGCATGGCAAATTACGACTAGATAAAGACATGTTCTGGCATGGCCCATCACGACTAGATAAAGACATGTTCTGGCATGGCCCATCACGACTAGATAAAGACATGTTCTGGCATGGCCCATCACGACTACATAAAGACATGTTCTGGCATGGCCCATCACGACTAGATAAAGACATTTTCTGGTATGGCCCATTACGAATAGATGAAGACATGTTCTGGCATGGCCCATCATGACTAGATGAAGACATGTTCTAAAACGGCCCATTACGACTACATAAATACATTTTCTGGCATGGCCCATCACGACTAGATAAAGACATGTTCTGGCATGGCCCAGTACGACTAGGTGCAGACTAGATAAAGACATGTTCTGGTATGGCCCATTACGAATAGATGAAGACATGTTCTGGCATGGCCCATCATGACTAGATGAAGACATGTACTGACATGCCCCATCATGACTAGATAAAGACATGTTCTGGCATGGCCATATCACGACTAGATAAAGACATGTTCTGGCATTGCTCATTACGACTAGATGAAGACATGTTCTGAAATGGCCCATCATGACTAGATGAAGTCATGTTCTAGCATGCCCATTACGACTAGATTAAAACATGTTCTGGCATGGCCCATCACTCTAGATAAAGAAATGTTCTGGCATGGCCCATCACGACTAGATAAATACATGTTCTGGCATGGCAAATCACGAATAGATAAAGACATGTTCTGGCATGGCCCATCACGACTAGATAAATACATGTTCTGGCATGGCAAATCACGACTAGATAAATACATGTTCTGGCATGGCAAATCACGAATATATAAATACATGTTCTGGCATGGCAAATCACGAGTAGATAAAGACATGTTCTGGCATAGCCAATTACGACTAGATTAAGAAATGTTCTGGCATGGCCCACTACGACTAGATAAATACATTTTCTGGCATGGCCCATCACGACTAGATAAATACATTTTCTGGCATGGCCCATCACTACTAGATAAAGACATGTTCTGGCATGGTCCATCACGACTAGATAAAGACACGTTCTGGCATGGCGCAACACGACTAGATGAAGACATGTTCTGGCATGGCCCATTACGACTAGATGAAGACATGTTCTGGCATGGCCCATCACGACTAGATAAAGACATGTTCTGGCAAGGCCCATTACGACTAGATAAAGATATGTACTGGCATGGCTAATTACGACTAGATAAAGAAATGATCTGGCATGGCCCATCATGACTAGATGAAGACATGTTCTTTCATGGCCCATTACGACTAGATAAAGACATGTTCTGGCATGGCCCATCACGACTAGATAAAGACATGATCTGGCATGGCCCATCACGACTAGATAAAGAAATGTTCTGGCATGGCTCATCACGACTAGATAAAGACATGTTCTGGCATGGCAAATTACGACTAGATAAAGACATGTTCTGGCATGGCCCATCACGACTAGATAAAGACATGTTCTGGCATGGCCCATCACGACTAGATAAAGACATGTTCTGGCATGGCCCATCACGACTACATAAAGACATGTTCTGGCATGGCCCATCACGACTAGATAAAGACATTTTCTGGTATGGCCCATTACGAATAGATGAAGACATGTTCTGGCATGGCCCATCATGACTAGATGAAGACATGTTCTAGCACGGCCCATTACGACTAGATAAATACATTTTCTGGCATGGCCCATCACGACTAGATAAAGACATGTTCTGGCATGGCCCAGTACGACTAGGTGCAGACTAGATAAAGACATGTTCTGGTATGGCCCATTACGAATAGATGAAGACATGTTCTGGCATGGCCCATCATGACTAGATGAAGACATGTACTGACATGCCCCATCATGACTAGATAAAGACATGTTCTGGCATGGCCATATCACGACTAGATAAAGACATGTTCTGGCATTGCTCATTACGACTAGATGAAGACATGTTCTGAAATGGCCCATCATGACTAGATGAAGTCATGTTCTAGCATGCCCATTACGACTAGATTAAAACATGTTCTGGCATGGCCCATCACTCTAGATAAAGAAATGTTCTGGCATGGCCCATCACGACTAGATAAATACATGTTCTGGCATGGCAAATCACAAATAGATAAAGACATGTTCTGGCATGGCCCATCACGACTAGATAAATACATGTTCTGGCATGGCAAATCACGACTAGATAAATACATGTTCTGGCATGGCAAATCACGAATATATAAATACATGTTCTGGCATGGCAAATCACGAGTAGATAAAGACATGTTCTGGCATAGCCCATTACGACTAGATGAAGAAATGTTCTGGCATGGCCCACTACGACTAGATAAATACATTTTCTGGCATGGCCCATCACGACTAGATAAATACATTTTCTGGCATGGCCCATCACTACTAGATAAAGACATGTTCTGGCATGGTCCATCACGACTAGATAAAGACACGTTCTGGCATGGCGCAACACGACTAGATGAAGACATGTTCTGGCATGGCCCATTACGACTAGATGAAGACATGTTCTGGCATGGCCCATCACGACTAGATAAAGACATGTTCTGGCAAGGCCCATTACGACTAGATAAAGATATGTACTGGCATGGCTAATTACGACTAGATAAAGAAATGATCTGGCATGGCCCATCATGACTAGATGAAGACATGTTCTTTCATGGCACATTACGACTAGATAAAGACATGTTCTGGCATGGCCCAAAACGACTAGATGAAGACATGTACTGGCATGGCCCATCACGACTAGATGAAGACACGTTCTGGCATGGCCCAACACGACTAGATAAAGACATGTTCTGGCATGGCCCATCACGACTAGATAAAGACATGTTCTGGCATGGCCCATTACGACTAGGTGCAGAATAGAGAAAGATGTGTTCTGGCATAGCCCATAACGACTAGATAAAGACATGTACTGACATGCCCCATCATGAGTAGATAAAGACATGTTCTGGCATGGCCATATCACGACTAGATAAAGACATGTTCTGGCATTGCTCATTACGACTAGATGAAGACATGTTCTGAAATGGCCCATCATAACTAGATGAAGTCATGTTCTAGCATGGCCCATTACGACTAGATTAAAACATGTTCTGGCATGGCCCATCACTATAGATAAAGAAATGTTCTGGCATGGCCCATCACGACTAGATAAATACATGTTCTGGCATGGCAAATCACGAATAGATAAAGACATGTTCTGGCATAGCCCATTACGACTAGATGAAGAAATGTTCTGGCATGACCCACTACGACTAGATAAATACATTTTCTGGCATGGCCCATCACGACTAGATAAAGACATTTTCTGGCATGGCCCATCACTACTAGATAAAGACATGTTCTGTCATGGTCCATTACGACTAGATAAAGATATGTACTGGCATGGCTAATTACGACTAGATAAAGAAATGTTCTGGCATGGCCCATCACGACTAGATGACGACATGTTCTGGCATGGCCCATTACGACTAGATAAAGACATGTTCTGGCATGGCCCAAAACGACTAGATGAAGACATGTACTGGCATGGCCCATCACGACTAGATGAAGACATGTACAGGCATGGCCCATTACGACAAGATAAAGACATGTTCTGGCATGGCCCATCACGACTAGATGAATAAATGTTTTGGCATGGCCCATCACGACTAGATAAAGACATGTTCTGGCATGGACCATCACGAATAGATAAAGACATGTTCTGGCATGGCCCAGTACGACTAGGTGCAGACTAGATAAAGATGTGTTCTGGCATGGCCCATAACGACTAGATAAAGACATGTACTGGCGTGGTCCATCACGACTAGATAAAGACATGTTCTGGCATGGCCATATCACGACTAGATAAAGACATGTTCTGGCATGGCCCATCACGACTAGATAAAGACATGTTCTGGCATAGCCCATCACGACTAGATAAAGACATGTTCTGGCATGGCCCAGTACGACTAGGTGCAGACTAGATAAAGATGTGTTCTGGCATGGCCCATAACGACTAGATAAAGACATGTACTGACATGCCCCATCATGACTAGATAAAGACATGTTCTGGCGTGGTCCATCACGACTAGATAAAGACATGTTCTGGCATGGCCATATCACGACTAGATAAAGACATGTTCTGGCATTGCTCATTACGACTAGATGAAGACATGTTCTGAAATGGCCCATCATGACTAGATGAAGTCATGTTCTAGCATGGCCCATCACGACTAGATAAAGACATGTTCTGGCATGGCCCATCACGACTAGATAAAGACATGTTCTGGCAAGGCCGATCACGACTAGATGAAGACATTTTCTGGCATGGCCCATTACGACTAGATGAAGACATGTTCTGGCATGGCCCATCACGACTAGATAAAGACATGATCTGGCATGGCCCATCACGACTAGATAAAGAAATGTTCTGGCATGGCTCATCACGACTAGATAAAGACATGTTCTGGCATGGCAAATTACGACTAGATAAAGACATGTTCTGGCATGGCCCATCACGACTAGATAAAGATATGTTCTGGCATGGCCCATCACGACTAGAAAAAAACATGTTCTGGCATGGCCCATCACGACTACATAAAGACATGTTCTGGCATGGCCCATCACGACTAGATAAAGACATTTTCTGGTATGGCCCATTACGAATAGATGAAGACATGTTCTGGCATGGCCCATCATGACTAGATGAAGACATGTTCTAGCACGGCCCATTACGACTAGATAAATACATTTTCTGGCATGGCCCATCACGACTAGATAAATACATGTTCTGGCATGGCCCAGTACGACTAGGTGCAGACTAGATAAAGACATGTTCTGGTATGGTCCATCACGACTAGATAAAGACACGTTCTGGCATGGCCCAACACGACTAGATGAAGACATGTTCTGGCATGGCCCATTACGACTAGATGAAGACATGTTCTGGCATGGCCCATCACGACTAGATAAAGACATGTTCTGGCATGGCCCATCATGACTAGATAAAGACATGTATTGGCATGGCTAATTACGACTAGATAAAGAAATGTTCTGGCATGGCCCATCACGACTAGACGAAGACATGTACTGGCATGGCCCATTACGACAAGATAAAGACATGTTCTGGCATGGCCCATCACGACTAGATGAAGACATGTTTTGGCATGGCCCATCACGACTAGATAAAGACAAGTTCTGGCAAGGCCCATCACCAATAGATAAAGACATGTTCTGGCATGTCACATCATGACTAGATAAAGACATGTTCTGGCATGGCCCAGTACGACTAGGTGCAAACTAGATAAAGATGTGTTCTGGCATGGCCCATAACGACTAGATAAAGACATGTACTGACATGCCCCATCATGACTAGATAAAGACATGTTCTGGCATGGCCATATCACGACTAGATAAAGACATGTTCTGGCATTGCTCATTACGACTAGATGAAGACATGTTCTGAAATGGCCCATCATGACTAGATGAAGTCATGTTCTAGCATGCCCATTACGTCTAGATTAAAACATGTTCTGGCATGGCCCATCACTCTAGATAAAGAAATGTTCTGGCATGGCCCATCACGACTAGATAAATACATGTTCTGGCATGGCAAATCACGACTAGATAAATACATGTTCTGGCATGGCAAATCACGAATAGATAAATACATGTTCTGGCATGGCAAATCACGAGTAGATAAAGACATGTTCTGGCATAGCCCATTACGACTAGATGAAGAAATGTTCTGGCATGGCCCACTACGACTAGATAAATACATTTTCTGGCATGGCCCATCACGACTAGATAAAGACATTTTCTGGCATGGCCCATCACTACTAGATAAAGACATGTTCTGGCATGGTCCATCACGACTAGATAAAGACACGTTCTGGCATGGCGCAACACGACTAGATGAAGACATGTTCTGGCATGGCCCATTACGACTAGATGAAGACATGTTCTGGCATGGCCCATCACGACTAGATAAAGACATGTTCTGGCAAGGCCCATTACGACTAGATAAAGATATGTACTGGCATGGCTAATTACGACTAGATAAAGAAATGATCTGGCATGGCCCATCATGACTAGATGAAGACATGTTCTTAAATGGCCCATTACGACTAGATAAAGACATGTTCTGGCATGGCCCAAAACGACTAGATGAAGACATGTACTGGCATGGCCCATCACGACTAGATGAAGACACGTTCTGGCATGGCCCAACACGACTAGATAAAGACATGTTCTGGCATGGCCCATCACGACTAGATAAAGACATGTTCTGGCATGGCCCAGTACGACTAGGTGCAGAATAGAGAAAGATGTGTTCTGGCATAGCCCATAACGACTAGATAAAGACATGTACTGACATGCCCCATCATGAGTAGATAAAGACATGTTCTGGCATGGCCATATCACGACTAGATAAAGACATGTTCTGGCATTGCTCATTACGACTAGATGAAGACATGTTCTGAAATGGCCCATCATGACTAGATGAAGTCATGTTCTAGCATGGTCCATTACGACTAGATTAAAACATGTTCTGGCATGGCCCATCACTATAGATAAAGAAATGTTCTGGCATGGCCCATCACGACTAGATAAATACATGTTCTGGCATGGCAAATCACGAATCGATAAAGACATGTTCTGGCATAGCCCATTACGACTAGATGAAGAAATGTTCTGTTATGGCCCACTACGACTAGATAAATACATTTTCTGGCATGGCCCATCACGACTAGATAAAGACATTTTCTGGCATGGCCCATCACTACTAGATAAAGACATGTTCTGGCATGGTCCATTACGACTAGATAAAGATATGTACTGGCATGGCTAATTACGACTAGATAAAGAAATGATCTGGCATGGCCCATCATGAGTAGATGAAGACATGTTCTTAAATGGCCCATTACGACTAGATAAAGACATGTTCTTTCATGGCCCATTACGACTAGATAAAGACATGTTCTGGCATGGCCCAAAACGACTAGATGAAGACATGTACTGGCATGGCCCATTACGACTAGATAAAGACATGTTCTGGCATGGCCCAGTACGACTAGTTGCAGAATAGAGAAAGATGTGTTCTGGCATAGCCCATAACGACTAGATAAAGACATGTACTGACATGCCCAATCATGAGTAGATAAAGACATGTTCTGGCATGGCCATATCACGACTAGATAAAGACATGTTCTGGCATTGCTCATTACGACTAGATGAAGACATGTTCTGAAATGGCCTATCATGACTAGATGAAGTCATGTTCTAGCATGGCCCATTACGACTAGATAAAGATATGTACTGGCATGGCTAATTACGACTAGATAAAGAAATGTTCTGGCATGGCCCATCACGACTAGATGACGACATGTTCTGGCATGGCCCATTACGACTAGATAAAGACATGTTCTGGCATGGCCCAAAACGACTAGATGAAGACATGTACTGGCATGGCCCATTACGACAAGATAAAGACACGTTCTGGCATGGCGCAACACGACTAGATGAAGACATGTTCTGGCATGGCCCATTACGACTAGATGAAGACATGTTCTGGCATGGCCCATCACGACTAGATAAAGACATGTTCTGGCAAGGCCCATTACGACTAGATAAAGATATGTACTGGCATGGCTAATTACGACTAGATAAAGAAATGATCTGGCATGGCCCATCATGACTAGATGAAGACATGTTCTTTCATGGCCCATTACGACTAGATAAAGACATGTTCTGGCATGGCCCAAAACGACTAGATGAAGACATGTACTGGCATGGCCCATCACGACTAGATGAAGACACGTTCTGGCATGGCCCAACACGACTAGATAAAGACATGTTCTGGCATGGCCCATCACGACTAGATAAAGACATGTTCTGGCATGGCCCAGTACGACTAGGTGCAGAATAGAGAAAGATGTGTTCTGGCATAGCCCATAACGACTAGATAAAGACATGTACTGACATGCCCCATCATGAGTAGATAAAGACATGTTCTGGCATGGCCATATCACGACTAGATAAAGACATGTTCTGGCATTGCTCATTACGACTAGATGAAGACATGTTCTGAAATGGCCCATCATGACTAGATGAAGTCATGTTCTAGCATGGCCCATTACGACTAGATTAAAACATGTTCTGGCATGGCCCATCATGACTAGATAAAGAAATGTTCTGGCATGGCCCATCACGACTAGATAAATACATGTTCTGGCATGGCAAATCACGAATAGATAAAGACATGTTCTGGTATAGCCCATTACGACTAGATGAAGAAATGTTCTGGCATGGCCCACTACGACTAGATAAATACATTTTCTGGCATGGCCCATCACGACTAGATAAATACATGTTCTGGCATGGCAAATCACGAATATATAAATACATGTTCTGGCATGGCAAATCACGAGTAGATAAAGACATGTTCTGGCATAGCCCATTACGACTAGATGAAGAAATGTTCTGGCATGGCCCACTACGACTAGATAAATACATTTTCTGGCATGGCCCATCACGACTAGATAAAGACATTTTCTGGCATGGCCCATCACTACTAGATAAAGACATGTTCTGGCATGGTCCATCACGACTAGATAAAGACACGTTCTGGCATGGCGCAACACGACTAGATGAAGACATGTTCTGGCATGGCCCATTACGACTAGATGAAGACATGTTCTGGCATGGCCCATCACGACTAGATAAAGACATGTTCTGGCAAGGCCCATTACGACTAGATAAAGATATGTACTGGCATGGCTAATTACGACTAGATAAAGAAATGATCTGGCATGGCCCATCATGACTAGATGAAGACATGTTCTTTCATGGCCCATTACGACTAGATAAAGACATGTTCTGGCATGGCCCAAAACGACTAGATGAAGACATGTACTGGCATGGCCCATCACGACTAGATGAAGACACGTTCTGGCATGGCCCAACACAACTAGATAAAAACATGTTCTGGCATGGCCCATCACGACTAGATAAAGACATGTTCTGGCATGGCCCATTACGACTAGGTGCAGAATAGAGAAAGATGTGTTCTGGCATAGCCCATAACGACTAGATAAAGACATGTACTGACATGCCCCATCATGAGTAGATAAAGACATGTTCTGGCATGGCCATATCACGACTAGATAAAGACATGTTCTGGCATTGCTCATTACGACTAGATGAAGACATGTTCTGAAATGGCCCATCATAACTAGATGAAGTCATGTTCTAGCATGGCCCATTACGACTAGATTAAAACATGTTCTGGCATGGCCCATCACTATAGATAAAGAAATGTTCTGGCATGGCCCATCACGACTAGATAAATACATGTTCTGGCATGGCAAATCACGAATAGATAAAGACATGTTCTGGCATAGCCCATTACGACTAGATGAAGAAATGTTCTGGCATGACCCACTACGACTAGATAAATACATTTTCTGGCATGGCCCATCACGACTAGATAAAGACATTTTCTGGCATGGCCCATCACTACTAGATAAAGACATGTTCTGTCATGGTCCAATACGACTAGATAAAGATATGTACTGGCATGGCTAATTACGACTAGATAAAGAAATGTTCTGGCATGGCCCATCACGACTAGATGACGACATGTTCTGGCATGGCCCAACACGACTAGATAAAGACATGTTCTGGCATGGCCCATCACGACTAGATAAAGACATGTTCTGGCATGTCCCAGTACGACTAGGTGCAGAATAGAGAAAGATGTGTTCTGGCATAGCCCATAACGACTAGATAAAGACATGTACTGACATGCCCCATCATGAGTAGATAAAGACATGTTCTGGCATGGCCATATCACGACTAGATAAAGACATGTTCTGGCATTGCTCATTACGACTAGATGAAGACATGTTCTGAAATGGCCCATCATGACTAGATGAAGTCATGTTCTAGCATGGCCCATTACGACTAGATTAAAACATGTTCTGGCATGGCCCATCATGACTAGATAAAGAAATGTTCTGGCATGGCCCATCACGACTAGATAAATACATGTTCTGGCATGGCAAATCACGAATAGATAAAGACATGTTCTGGTATAGCCCATTACGACTAGATGAAGAAATGTTCTGGCATGGCCCACTACGACTAGATAAATACATTTTCTGGCATGGCCCATCACGACTAGATAAATACATGTTCTGGCATGGCAAATCACGAATATATAAATACATGTTCTGGCATGGCAAATCACGAGTAGATAAAGACATGTTCTGGCATAGACCAATACGACTAGATGAAGAAATGTTCTGGCATGGCCCACTACGACTAGATAAATACATTTTCTGGCATGGCCCATCACGACTAGATAAAGACATTTTCTGGCATGGCCCATCACTACTAGATAAAGACATGTTCTGGCATGGTCCATCACGACTAGATAAAGACACGTTCTGGCATGGCGCAACACGACTAGATGAAGACATGTTCTGGCATGGCCCATTACGACTAGATGAAGACATGTTCTGGCATGGCCCATCACGACTAGATAAAGACATGTTCTGGCAAGGCCCATTACGACTAGATAAAGATATGTACTGGCATGGCTAATTACGACTAGATAAAGAAATGATCTGGCATGGCCCATCATGACTAGATGAAGACATGTTCTTTCATGGCCCATTACGACTAGATAAAGACATGTTCTGGCATGGCCCAAAACGACTAGATGAAGACATGTACTGGCATGGCCCATCACGACTAGATGAAGACACGTTCTGGCATGGCCCAACACGACTAGATAAAGACATGTTCTGGCATGGCCCATCACGACTAGATAAAGACATGTTCTGGCATGGCCCATTACGACTAGGTGCAGAATAGAGAAAGATGTGTTCTGGCATAGCCCATAACGACTAGATAAAGACATGTACTGACATGCCCCATCATGAGTAGATAAAGACATGTTCTGGCATGGCCATATCACGACTAGATAAAGACATGTTCTGGCATTGCTCATTACGACTAGATGAAGACATGTTCTGAAATGGCCCATCATAACTAGATGAAGTCATGTTCTAGCATGGCCCATTACGTCTAGATTAAAACATGTTCTGGCATGGCCCATCACTATAGATAAAGAAATGTTCTGGCATGGCCCATCACGACTAGATAAATACATGTTCTGGCATGGCAAATCACGAATAGATAAAGACATGTTCTGGCATAGCCCATTACGACTAGATGAAGAAATGTTCTGGCATGACCCACTACGACTAGATAAATACATTTTCTGGCATGGCCCATCACGACTAGATAAAGACATTTTCTGGCATGGCCCATCACTACTAGATAAAGACATGTTCTGTCATGGTCCAATACGACTAGATAAAGATATGTACTGGCATGGCTAATTACGACTAGATAAAGAAATGTTCTGGCATGGCCCATCACGACTAGATGACGACATGTTCTGGCATGGCCCATTACGACTAGATAAAGACATGTTCTGGCATGGCCCAAAACGACTAGATGAAGACATGTACTGGCATGGCCCATCACGACTAGATGAAGACATGTACAGGCATGGCCCATTACGACAAGATAAAGACATGTTCTGGCATGGCCCATCACGACTAGATGAATAAATGTTTTGGCATGGCCCATCACGACTAGATAAAGACATGTTCTGGCATGGACCATCACGAATAGATAAAGACATGTTCTGGCATAGCCCATCACGACTAGATAAAGACATGTTCTGGCATGGCCCAGTACGACTAGGTGCAGACTAGATAAAGATGTGTTCTGGCATGGCCCATAACGACTAGATAAAGACATGTACTGACATGCCCCATCATGACTAGATAAAGACATGTTCTGGCGTGGTCCATCACGACTAGATAAAGACATGTTCTGGCATGGCCATATCACGACTAGATAAAGACATGTTCTGGCATGGCCCATCACGAATAGATAAAGACATGTTCTGGCATAGCCCATCACGACTAGATAAAGACATGTTCTGGCATGGCCCAGTACGACTAGGTGCAGACTAGATAAAGATGTGTTCTGGCATGGCCCATAACGACTAGATAAAGACATGTACTGACATGCCCCATCATGACTAGATAAAGACATGTTCTGGCGTGGTCCATCACGACTAGATAAAGACATGTTCTGGCATGGCCATATCACGACTAGATAAAGACATGTTCTGGCATTGCTCATTACGACTAGATGAAGACATGTTCTGAAATGGCCCATCATGACTAGATGAAGTCATTTTCTAGCATGGCCCATCACGACTAGATAAAGACATGTTCTGGCATGGCCCATCACGACTAGATAAAGACATGTTCTGGCAAGGCCGATCACGACTAGATGAAGACATTTTCTGGCATGGCCCATTACGACTAGATGAAGACATGTTCTGGCATGGCCCATCACGACTAGATAAAGACATGATCTGGCATGGCCCATCACGACTAGATAAAGAAATGTTCTGGCATGGCTCATCACGACTAGATAAAGACATGTTCTGGCATGGCAAATTACGACTAGATAAAGACATGTTCTGGCATGGCCCATCACGACTAGATAAAGATATGTTCTGGCATGGCCCATCACGACTATAAAAAAACATGTTCTGGCATGGCCCATCACGACTACATAAAGACATGTTCTGGCATGGCCCATCACGACTAGATAAAGACATTTTCTGGTATGGCCCATTACGAATAGATGAAGACATGTTCTGGCATGGCCCATCATGACTAGATGAAGACATGTTCTAGCACGGCCCATTACGACTAGATAAATACATTTTCTGGCATGGCCCATCACGACTAGATAAATACATGTTCTGGCATGGCCCAGTACGACTAGGTGCAGACTAGATAAAGACATGTTCTGGTATGGCCCATTACGAATAGATGAAGACATGTTCTGGCATGGCCCATCATGACTAGATGAAGACATGTTCTAGCATGGCCCATTACGACTAGATAAATACATTTTCTGGCATGGCCCATCACGACTAGATCAAGACATTTTCTGGCATGGCCCATCACTACTAGATAAAGACATGTTCTGGCATGGTCCATCACGACTAGATAAAGACACGTTCTGGCATGGCCCAACACGACTAGATGAAGACATGTTCTGGCATGGCCCATTACGACTAGATGAAGACATGTTCTGGCATGGCCCATCACGACTAGATAAAGACATGTTCTGGCATGGCCCATCATGACTAGATAAAGACATGTACTGGCATGGCTAATTACGACTAGATAAAGAAATGTTCTGGCATGGCCCATCACGACTAGACGAAGACATGTACTGGCATGGCCCATTACGACAAGATAAAGACATGTTCTGGCATGGCCCATCACGACTAGATGAAGACATGTTTTGGCATGGCCCATCACGACTAGATAAAGACAAGTTCTGGCAAGGCCCATCACCAATAGATAAAGACATGTTCTGGCATGTCACATCACGACTAGATAAAGACATGTTCTGGCATGGCCCAGTACGACTAGGTGCAAACTAGATAAAGATGTGTTCTGGCATGGCCCATAACGACTAGATAAAGACATGTACTGACATGCCCCATCATGACTAGATAAAGACATGTTCTGGCATGGCCATATCACGACTAGATAAAGACATGTTCTGGCATTGCTCATTACGACTAGATGAAGACATGTTCTGAAATGGCCCATCATGACTAGATGAAGTCATGTTCTAGCATGCCCATTACGTCTAGATTAAAACATGTTCTGGCATGGCCCATCACTCTAGATAAAGAAATGTTCTGGCATGGCCCATCACGACTAGATAAATACATGTTCTGGCATGGCAAATCACGAATAGATAAAGACATGTTCTGGCATGGCCCATCACGACTAGATAAATACATGTTCTGGCATGGCAAATCACGACTAGATAAATACATGTTCTGGCATGGCAAATCACGAATAGATAAATACATGTTCTGGCATGGCAAATCACGAGTAGATAAAGACATGTTCTGGCATAGCCCATTACGACTAGATGAAGAAATGTTCTGGCATGGCCCACTACGACTAGATAAATACATTTTCTGGCATGGCCCATCACGACTAGATAAAGACATTTTCTGGCATGGCCCATCACTACTAGATAAAGACATGTTCTGGCATGGTCCATCACGACTAGATAAAGACACGTTCTGGCATGGCGCAACACGACTAGATGAAGACATGTTCTGGCATGGCCCATTACGACTAGATGAAGACATGTTCTGGCATGGCCCATCACGACTAGATAAAGACATGTTCTGGCAAGGCCCATTACGACTAGATAAAGATATGTACTGGCATGGCTAATTACGACTAGATAAAGAAATGATCTGGCATGGCCCATCATGACTAGATGAAGACATGTTCTTAAATGGCCCATTACGACTAGATAAAGACATGTTCTGGCATGGCCCAAAACGACTAGATGAAGACATGTACTGGCATGGCCCATCACGACTAGATGAAGACACGTTCTGGCATGGCCCAACACGACTAGATAAAGACATGTTCTGGCATGGCCCATCACGACTAGATAAAGACATGTTCTGGCATGGCCCAGTACGACTAGGTGCAGAATAGAGAAAGATGTGTTCTGGCATAGTCCATAACGACTAGATAAAGACATGTACTGACATGCCCCATCATGAGTAGATAAAGACATGTTCTGGCATGGCCATATCACGACTAGATAAAGACATGTTCTGGCATTGCTCATTACGACTAGATGAAGACATGTTCTGAAATGGCCCATCATGACTAGATGAAGTCATGTTCTAGCATGGTCCATTACGACTAGATTAAAACATGTTCTGGCATGGCCCATCACTATAGATAAAGAAATGTTCTGGCATGGCCCATCACGACTAGATAAATACATGTTCTGGCATGGCAAATCACGAATAGATAAAGACATGTTCTGGCATAGCCCATTACGACTAGATGAAGAAATGTTCTGTTATGGCCCACTACGACTAGATAAACACATTTTCTGGCATGGCCCATCACGACTAGATAAAGACATTTTCTGGCATGGCCCATCACTACTAGATAAAGACATGTTCTGGCATGGTCCATTACGACTAGATAAAGATATGTACTGGCATGGCTAATTACGACTAGATAAAGAAATGATCTGGCATGGCCCATCATGACTAGATGACGACATGTTCTTTCATGGCCCATTACGACTAGATAAAGACATGTTCTGGCATGGCCCAAAACGACTAGATGAAGACATGTACTGGCATGGCCCATCACGACTAGATGAAGACACGTTCTGGCATGGTCCAACACGACTAGATAAAGACATGTTCTGGCATGGCCCATCACGACTAGATAAAGACATGTTCTGGCATGGCCCAGTACGACTAGGTGCAGAATAGAGAAATATGTGTTCTGGCATAGCCCATAACGACTAGATAAAGACATGTACTGACATGCCCAATCATGAGTAGATAAAGACATGTTCTTGCATGGCCATATCACGACTAGATAAAGACATGTTCTGGCATTGCTCATTACGACTAGATGAAGACATGTTCTGAAATGGCCTATCATGACTAGATGAAGTCATGTTCTAGCATGGCCCATTACGACTAGATAAAGATATGTACTGGCATGGCTAATTACGACTAGATAAAGAAATGTTCTGGCATGGCCCATCACGACTAGATGACGACATGTTCTGGCATGGCCCATTACGACTAGATAAAGACATGTTCTGGCATGGCCCAAAACGACTAGATGAAGACATGTACTGGCATGGCCCATTACGACAAGATAAAGACATTTTCTGGCATGGTCCATCACGACTAGATAAAGACACGTTCTGGCATGGCGCAACACGACTAGATGAAGACATGTTCTGGCATGGCCCATTACGACTAGATGAAGACATGTTCTGGCATGGCCCATCACGACTAGATAAAGACATGTTCTGGCAAGGCCCATTACGACTAGATAAAGATATGTACTGGCATGGCTAATTACGACTAGATAAAGAAATTATCTGGCATGGCCCATCATGACTAGATGAAGACATGTTCTTTCATGGCCCATTACGACTAGATAAAGACATGTTCTGGCATGGCCCAAAACGACTAGATGAAGACATGTACTGGCATGGCCCATCACGACTAGATGAAGACACGTTCTGGCATGGCCCAACACGACTAGATAAAGACATGTTCTGGCATGGCCCATCACGACTAGATAAAGACATGTTCTGGCATGGCCCAGTACGACTAGGTGCAGAATAGAGAAAGATGTGTTCTGGCATAGCCCATAACGACTAGATAAAGACATGTACTGACATGCCCCATCATGAGTAGATAAAGACATGTTCTGGCATGGCCATATCACGACTAGATAAAGACATGTTCTGGCATTGCTCATTACGACTAGATGAAGACATGTTCTGAAATGGCCCATCATGACTAGATGAAGTCATGTTCTAGCATGGCCCATTACGACTAGATTAAAACATGTTCTGGCTTGGCCCATCATGACTAGATAAAGAAATGTTCTGGCATGGCCCATCACGACTAGATAAATACATGTTCTGGCATGGCAAATCACGAATAGATAAAGACATGTTCTGGTATAGCCAATTACGACTAGATGAAGAAATGTTCTGGCATGGCCCACTACGACTAGATAAATACATTTTCTGGCATGGCCCATCACGACTAGATAAAGACATTTTCTGGCATGGCCCATCACTACTAGATAAAGACATGTTCTGGCATGGTCCATTACGACTAGATAAAGATATGTACTGGCATGGCTAATTACGACTAGATAAAGACATGTTCTGGCATGGCCCATCACGACTAGATGACGACATGTTCTGGCATGGCCCATTACGACTAGATAAAGACATGTTCTGGCATGGCCCAAAACGACTACATGAAGACATGTACTGGCATGGCCCATTACGACAAGATAAAGACATGTTCTGGCATGGCCCATCACGACTAGATGAAGAAATGTTTTGGCATGGCCCATCACGACTAGATAAAGACATGTTCTGGCATGGCCCATCACGAATAGATAAAGACATGTTCTGGCATAGCCCATCACGACTAGATAAAGACATGTTCTGGCATGGCCCAGTACGACTAGGTGCAGACTAGATAAAGATGTGTTCTGGCATGGCCCATAACGACTAGATAAAGACATGTACTGACATGCCCCATCATGACTAGATAAAGACATGTTCTGGCATGGCCCATCACGACTAGATAAAGATATGTTCTGGCATGGCCATATCACGACTAGATAAAGACATGTTCTGGCATTGCTCATTACGACTAGATGAAGACATGTTCTGAAATGGCCCATCATGACTAGATGAAGTCATGTTCTAGCATGGCCCATTACGACTAGATTAAAACATGTTCTGGCATGGCCCATCACTACTAGATAAAGAAATGTTCTGGCATGGCCCATCACGACTAGATGACGACATGTTCTGGCATGGCCCATTACGACTAGATAAAGACATGTTCTGGCATGGCCCAAAACGACTAGATGAAGACATGTACTGGCATGGCCCATTACGACAAGATAAAGACATGTTCTGGCATGGCCCATCACGACTAGATGAAGAAATGTTTTGGCATGGCCCATCACGACTAGATAAAGACATGTTCTGGCATGGCCCATCACGAATAGATAAAGACATGTTCTGGCATAGCCCATCACGACTAGATAAAGACATGTTCTGGCATGGCCCAGTACGACTAGGTGCAGACTAGATAAAGATGTGTTCTGGCATGGCCCATAACGACTAGATAATGACATGTACTGACATGCCCCATCATGACTAGATAAAGACATGTTCTGGCATGGCCCATCACGACTAGATAAAGATATGTTCTGGCATGGCCATATCACGACTAGATAAAGACATGTTCTGGCATTGCTCATTACGACTAGATGAAGACATGTTCTGAAATGGCCCATCATGACTAGATGAAGTCATGTTCTAGCATGGCCCATTACGACTAGATTAAAACATGTTCTGGCATGGCCCATCACTACTGGATAAAGAAATGTTCTGGCATGGCCCATCACGACTAGATAAAGACATGTTCTGGCATGGCAAATCACGAATAGATAAAGACATGTTCTGGCATGGCAAATCACGAGTAGATAAAGACATGTTCTGGCATAGCCCATTACGACTAGATGAAGAAATGTTCTGGCATGGCCCACTACGACAAGATAAAGACATGTTCTGGCATGGCCCATCACGACTAGATAAAGACATGTACTGGCAATGCCCATCACGACCAGATAAAGACATGTTCTGGCAGGGCCCATCACGACTAGATAAAGAAAAGAACTGGCAGGGCTCATCACGACTAGATGAAGACATGTTCTAGCATGGCCCATCATGACTAGATGAAGACATTTTCTGGCATGGCTCATCACGACTAGATAAAGACAGGTTCTGGCATGGCTCATCACGACTAGATGAAGACATGTTCTGGCTTGGCTCATCACGACTAGATAAAGACATGTTCTGGCATGGCCCATCATGACTAGATGAAGACATTTTCTGGCATGGCCCATTACGACTAGATGAATACATGTTCTGGCATGGCTCATCACGACTAGATAAAGACATGTTCTGGCATGGCTCATCACGACTAGATGAAGACATGTACTGGCATGGCCCATTACGACTAGATGAAGACATGTTCTGGCATGGCTCATCACGACTAGATAAAGACATGTTCTGGCATGGCCAATCATGACTAGATGAAGACATTTTCTGGCATGGCCCATTACGACTAGATGAAGAAATGTTCTGGCATGGCTCATCACGACTAGATAAAGACATGTTCTGGCATGGCTCATCACGACTAGATGAAGACGTACTGGCATGGCCCATTACGACTAGATGAAGACATGTTCTGGCATGGCTCATCACGACTAGATAAAGACATGTTCTGGCATGGCTCATCACGACTAGATGAAGACATGTACTTGCAAGGCTCATCACACTATACTAATCCAGTTCTGTTTTCACAACACTGATCAATGGCTGTAGAGACTTCATCCATATGTTAGTGTTCCCATCTAGATGTGTAATTACGGAACTGATATCACACTGACAGAACTCAATACCATGCTGTACCTTTATAGCTTTTACACACACACACACACACACACACACACGCGCGCGCGCACACACACGCACACACACACGCACACACGCACACATACACACACTCCTCTGAGAGATTTGAAGGACAGAGTAATTCTCTGTCTACTGTGCTTGGCCAGCTGTTAGGGACAATCTACTACTCCTGTCAACGTCACTCAGAGAGTGAGAGAGAGAGACAGGGTGAGAGAGAGAGAGAGAGAGAGAGAGAGAGAGAGAGAGAGAGAGAGAGAGAGAGAGAGAGAGAGAGAGAGAGAGAGAGAGAGAGAGGCGGGGTGAGTGAGAGAGAGACGGGGTGAGAGAGAGAGAGAGAGAGAGAGAGAGAGAGAGAGAGAGAGAGAGAGAGAGAGAGAGAGAGTGAGATATAGAGAGATATAGAGAGAGAGTGAGTGAGATATAGAGAGATATAGAGAGATATAGAGAGAGAGAGAGACGGGGTGAGTGAGAGAGTAAGAGAGAGGGAGAGAGAGAGAGAGAGAGAGAGAGAGAGAGGGAGAGAGAGACGGGGTGTGTGAGAGAGAGAGAGAGTGGGAGAGAGAGAGGGAGATAGAGAGAGGGAGGGTGAGTGAGTGTAATAGTGGGAAGAGAAGGGGTTGGTTGAGATGGTGGAGCAGGGCAGGATCTAGTTTTGGCAGCTGCAGACCATTACAATTAAAGCAGGACAACAGAGGGCATGCTGGAGGTGACTTAGAGGCACACTGTACATGTCAGCTGACACATTCTATGTCTGTGTGCGTGTGTTTTGGAGGGCACATTATTCTCTGTTAGGCTACATTCCAGACGCTACCGTATTCCCTACATCAGGGCAACCTTGTTCCTGGAGTTTGTCCCAACTAGGCACCACACAGAGCTACCAAGTTAAATGATCAGTGGTCCTCTGCAGCTCATTTGGTAGAGCACGGCGCTTGTAACGCCAAGGTAGTGGGTTCAATCCCCGGGACCACCCAAACGTAAAAATGTATGCACGCATGACTGTATGTTGCTTTGGATAAAAGTGTCTGCTAAATGGCGTATTATATTATTATATCAGTTCAGTGATTGCCTAAATTTAGTACACCTGGTCTTCCAGGTCGATTAAATCAAAACATGACCAGGTTGCCTACCCCTCCCCTACACGGTGCACTTCTATTGAACAGAGCTCTATGGGGTCGCTAATTATTATAGAGGGAATGGACCAGAGCTCAATAGAGGGAATTGACCAGAGCATTATAGAGGGAATGGACCAGAGCATTATAGAGGGAATGGACCAGAGAATTATAGAGGGAATGGACCAGAGCTCAATAGAGGGAATGGACCAGAGAATTATAGAGGGAATGGACCAGAGCATTATAGAGGGAATGGACCAGGGCTCAATAGAGGGAATGGACCAGAGAATTATAGAGGGAATGGACCAGGGCATTATAGAGGGAATGGACCAGAGCTCAATAGAGGGAATGGACCAGAGCTCAATAGAGGGAATGGACCAGAGCTCAATAGAGGGAATGGACCAGAGCATTATAGAGGGAATGGACCAGAGCATTATAGAGGAAATGGACCAGAGCTCAATAGAGGGAATGGACCAGAGAATTATAGAGGGAATGGACCAGAGCATTATAGAGGGAATTGACCAGAGTTCTATAGAGGGACTGGACCAGAACATTATAGAGGGAAAGGACCAGACCTCAATAGAGGGAATGGACCAGAGCATTATAGAGGGAATGGACCAGAGAATTATAGAGGGAATGGACCAGAGCTCTATGGAAAATGAATTAATATCAGGTGTCTGTGGCTGCTTTTTCCCTGGTGAGGTGTGTGTGGTTGTGTAGGTGTGTGTGTGGTTGTGTAGGTGTGTCTGTGGTTGTGCAGGTATGTGTGTGTTTGTGCAGGTGTGTGTGTTTGTGCAGGTGTTTGTGCGTTTATGCAGGTGTGTGTTTGTGCAGGTGTGCGTTTGTGCAGGTGTGCGTTTGTGCAGGTGTGCGTTTGTGCAGGTGTGCGTTTGTGCAGGTGTGCGTTTGTGCAGGCGTGCGTTTGTGCAGGTGTGTGTGTTTGTATGAGTGTGTGTGTGTGTTTGTATGAGTGTGTGTGTGTTTGTATGAGTGTGTGTGTGTTTGTATGAGTGTGTGTGTGTTTGTATGAGTGTGTGTGTGCTGCTCTTTCCCTGTAGGTGAGCCACTCTGCTCTGATAGGATATTAGACCCTGTTAGCTGCTCTGTGTGAATGTGTGTGTGTGTGTGTGTGTGTATATGTGTGTGTGTGTGTGTGTGTGTCTGTGTGTGTGTGTCTCTGTGTGTGTGTGTGTCTCTGTGTGTGTGTGTGTGTGTGTGTGTCTCTGTGTGTGTATGTGTCTGTGTGTGTGTGTGTGTGTCTCTCTGTGTGTGTGTGTGTGTGTCTCTCTGTGTGTGCGTGTGTGTGTGTGTGTTTGTATGCTACACTGTACCATAAATAGCCTCCCGCCCTGTGATGTTCAGTCCACAATCACCTGTGAGGGCCTGAGCTGCAGAGACAGCTGATCTGTGATTGATTGGAAATAATTATCATTGAATCATCATAGTGAATTATTGTAATGTTTGTTTATGTGTCAATTAATCCCATAAGGGTTGGATTGCCAATTGGCGATTTGATATAAAAAATGCCCAGGGCAGGAGTTGATCTTTGATTGATTGGTAATGCCTAGTGCAGGAGTTGATCTTTGATTGATTGGTAATGCCTAGGGCAGGAGTTGATCTGTGATTGATTGGTAATGCCTAGTGCAGGAGTTGATATTTGATTGATTGGTAATGCCTAGGGCAGGAGTTGATCTGTGATTGATTGGTAATGCCTAGGGCAGGAGTTGATCTGTGATTGATTGGTAATGCCTAGGGCAGGAGTTGTTCTGTGATTGATTGGTAATGCCTAGGGCAGGAGGTTTTCCTGACAATGCATGTGATTTGCAAGCTTTTCCGGTTCAGGTGCACAAATGGGTGTGAGTCCCTAAAGGCACCCTATTCACTATATAGTGCCCTACTTTTGACCCTAGACCTGTTGGCCCTGGTTAGAAGTAGCGAACCTTATAGGGAATAGGGTGCTATTTGAGACTCAAAGGAAGGATAGTAAGCAGGTGTTAACTGGTAAGTCCATGAGCTGTAGTCAACAATTTAACCCTTGCAACAACAAAAAACATATATCTCAGTTTAAGAAAATGTTGGTAATTATTAGTTATATATTTGTTGCTGTATAGTGGATACAAATCATCCAGGATCTTGATATTACATACAGACTATAAATAGACAACATGTACAATACATTTCGTTGTGCGTTGATAACTCTCTACATGACAGCGAACTTTGGAGCATGAAGATGGCAATGCAGTGGATAACGGCCATCTTACAGGCGCCTGACCAATTCTGCTATTTTCTGTGTGTTTTTTACGCTGATCTTAACTACTTTTGGTATAAAATATATCCCGCCATCATTTCCTATGACCAAAAACAGCTTCTGGACATCAGAAGAGTGATAATTAACCTAGATTTGGATGGAATTATCTACTTAAATGAGTTGGCAGCTCTGGGACATTCTGCCCCAATCCCCGGGACTCGGAAAGAGGAAGTGGAGGGCGAAAGAGAGGCAGGCGGCATCCTGACGAGACCACGACGGAGAGTAAAAAGACCGTATCGGTGAACGTGCAGTCACAGGAGAACAAACTGGATGAGCTCCGTTCGAGACTATCCTATCAACAGGGACCTGAAAAACTGTAATGTCCAGTGGAGGCTGCTGAGTGGAGAACGGCTCATAATAACGGTCGGAACAGAGCAAATGGAATGGCATCAAACAGATGGAGACTGACCAGCCAATCAGACGTTACCACCAACCTCCTGTGGTAATATCCTGTGTTTCTCGGAGTCGTGGCTCAACGAGGACATGGATAATATACATCTGGCTGGTTTTTCTATGCATCGTCAAGACCAGACGGCAGACTCAGGTAAGACGAAGGGAGGAGGGGGGTGTGTATCTTTGTTAACAACAAGATGGTGCATCGATTTCACATGTTAAGGAAGTCTCAAGTTTCAGCTCACATGAGTTAGAATACCTTATGATAAGTTGCAGTCCATACTATTTACCAAGAGTCATCATCTATATTTTTCATAGCTGTCTATTTAACAAACCGATACTGGAACTAAGACCGCACTCAACAAGCTACATATAGGGCCATAATCAAACCTGAAAATGCACATCCAGAGGAGACATTTCTCGTGGACGGTGATTTTAATGCAGGGAAACTGAAATCCGTTTTACCTCATTTTTTACCAGCATGTCACCTGTGCAACTAGAGGCGAAACATCTCTAGATCACGTTTACTCCACACACAGAAACGCATCCAAGGTCCTCCCTCGCCCTCACCTTTGGCAAACCAGACCATAACTCTATCCTCCTGCTTCCTGCTTACAAGCTAAAACTCAACCAGGAAGTATCAGTGATGCGTTCAATAAGGAAGTTGTCCGATGAAGCGGATGCTAAGCTACAGGACTGTTTAGCTAGCACAAACTGGAATAAATTATTGGGATTAATCCGATACCACTGAGGAGTTTACCACATTAGTAACCGGTTTCATTAATAAATACATTGATGATGTCGTCCCAACAGTGACCGTACGTACATACCCCAACCAGAAGCCATGAATTACAGGCACCATCCGCACTGAGCTAAAGGCTAGAGCTGCCGATTTCAAGGAGTGGGACACTAATCCGGATGCTCATAAGAAGTCCCGTTATGACCGCCGACGAGCCATCAAACAGGTAAAGCATCAATACAGGACTAAGATCAAATTATACTACGCGGGCTCTGACGCTCGATGGATTTGGCAAGGCTTGCAAACTATCACGGAATACAAAGGGAAACCAAGATGAGCTAAATGCCTTCTATGCTTCGAGGCAAGCAACACTGAACCATGCATGAGAGCACCATCTGTTCCGGACGACTGTGTGATCTCACTCTCTGTAGCTGATGTGAGTAAGACCTTTAAACAGTTTAACATGCGTAAGACCGCGGGATACCGGGACGCAGACTCAGAGCATGCACTGACCATCTGGCAAGTGTCTTCACTGACATTTTCAACCCATCCCTGACCTGATCTTTAATACAAACTTGTTTCAAGCAGACCACCATAGTCCCTGTGCTCGAAGAATGCCAAGGTAACCTGCCTAAATGACTATCACCCAGTAGAACTCACATCTGTCACCATGAAATGCATTGAAAGGCTGGTGATGGTTCACATCAACACCATCATCCAAGACACCCTGGACCCACGCCAATTCTCATACCGCTCCAAAAGATCTCTATTGCACTCCACACTGCTCTCACCCACCTGGACAAAAGGAATACCTATGCAAGAACACTATACATTGACTATAGCTCAGCATTCAACACCATAGTCTCCACCAAGCTCAGCACCCTGGGACTGAACACCTCCCTCTGCAACTGGATCCCCAGGCGGTGTGAGTAGACAACAACACATCCGCCACGCTGACCATCAACACGGAGGCCCCTCAGGGGTGTGTGCTTAGTCCTTCCTGTCCTCCCTGTTCACCCACGACTGTGTGGCTGCCAGTGGAGGCTCCTCCTCAGAAGAAGGGGAGGACCATCCTCCTCAGTGAATTTCATAAAAAGAACAATTGTGAAATGTTAAAAAAGTTATTATTTTTTAGATAAAACTGTACAAAATATATTCACATGTAACCAAATAATTGATTAAAACACACTGTTTTGCAATGAATGTCTACAGTTGCCTCAACAGCACTCTGTAGGGTAGCACCATGGTGTAGCCGGAGGACAGTTAGCTTCCGTCCTCCTCTGGGTACATTGACTTCAATACAAAACTTAGGAGGCTCATGGTTCTCAACCCTTACAAATTAATTATGACAACTTCCGGAGGATGTCCTCCAACCTATCAGAGCTCTTGCAGCATGAACTGACATGTTGTCCACCCAATCAAAGGATCAGAGAATTAATCTAGTACTGAAAGCATAAGCCACAGCTAGCTAGCACTGCAACGCACAACATGTGGTGAGTAGCTGCCTCAAAGAGAGTTGAACAGTTTTTAACAAATTAATTTCTTAAAAAATGAAGGAGAAGCAAGAGAGATATTTCATCACTTTTATTTCACTTTCACTTCACTTACTTATCTAGAAAATGCAGCTAGCTAGTTTAGTCTACTCAAACACCCGGCTCAAACAGAGGGATGCTATGTTAGCTAGCTGGCTATGACTGTCCAACACAACACTGGAACTCAAGGTACGTTTTTGGTTTTACTAATTTATTTTGACCGGGGCATGCAGGTGTAACTGTTAAACTGCTTACTGACGGAACACTGTACTGCATGATTGTAACACGTTAGTTCTATTAGCTATGCTGACGTTGACATCACTATAGCTAATATGGTGTCAACGATGTAGGCTGTGTGTAGCGGTTATGATATGGTTTGGCTTGGTAAAGGTTTTTTCACCTGGTCACATACAGCTGATGTGTTGTGCACTGAAGTCCACAAGCGAAGCGAAAATGTGAGAGGAGGACAGGCCGTAGATGCGAGAAGGAATACAACGTGGCTGCTATGAAAGTGAACTGTGTTTACGTGTGATCAGCGGTGTATTCATTTCGGCGATTCTGTTGAAACATTTTTCTTAAACGGAAGCAAACGGAACAAAACGGGGATGAACTTACCTCAATTTGTCCAACATAAACTCTTGTTTGCAACTGTTGGACTAACGATTACACCCTAGATCAGCTACATGCAGGCAAGAGTATGCAAGGTGGTATTGAATGTGTCACTGTCTGTCCATGTGTCACCTTCTGTCACCTCTAATTTTGTCACTGGGGCCCGCTGTTGTAAATGTTAAACTGCTTACTGACGGAACACTGTACTGCATGATTGTAGCGGGTTTACTAACACGTTAGTTCTATTAGCTATGCTGACTATGACGTTACTTTAGCTAATATGGTGTCAACGATGTAGGCTGTGTGTAGCGGATATGATATGGTTTGGCTTGAAAGTTTTGTTGTTGTTGTTGCCTGGTCACATACAGCTGATGATGTATTGAAGTCCAGAAGCGAAGGGAAAAGGTGAGAGGGGGAGAGTGCATAACGTAGATGCGAGAAGGAATACAACGTGGCTGCTGTGAATGTGAACTGTGTTTACGTGTGATCAGGGGTTTATTCGTTCCGCCGATTCTGTTGAAAAGCGTTTCTTGAACGTAAGCAAACGTTACGAAACGGGGATAAACATACCTGAATTTGTCCAACAGAAACTCTCGTTTGCAACTGTTGGACTAATGATTACAACCTAGATCAGCTAGATGCAGGCAAGAGTGTGCAAGGCAGTGTTGAATGTGTCACTGTCTGTCACCTTGATTACAAAATATTATCTCAATGTGCACCTACGTTATGAACTTTCATTCATAGGCTAGGTTGTAGCAACGTCATGATGGGTACAATGAAAATGTTAGTATCATTTAGTAGCCTAAACCTATCGATGTTACAGTGAGCTGGGTGAATGGAATATGAATGACAGTCATCCAATATGCTGTAATAGAAATAAGGTCATACTCATTAAAATTTTTTAAATCCTCCCTCATCTTAAACGGCACCAACCGCCACTGATGTACATATAGGTAGGGATAAAGTAACTAGGCAACAGGATAGATAATAGACAGTAGCAGCAGTGTGATGAGTGTGTATGCGGCGACATTGTGCCGGTGTGTATGTGTTATGTGTGAGTCCAGTGTGTGGGTAGAGTCCAGTGTGTGGTAGAGTCCAGTGTGTAGGTAGAGTCCAGTGTGTGGTAGAGTCCAGTGTGTGGTAGAGTCCAGTGTGTGGGTAGAGTCCAGTGTGTGGGTAGAGTCCAGTGTGTGGGGAGAGTCCAGTGTGTGGGTAGAGTCCAGTGTGTGGGTAGAATCCAGTGTGTGGGTAGAATCCAGTGTGTGGGTAGAGTCCAGTGTGTGGGTAGAGTCCAGTGTGTGGTAGAGTCCAGTGTGTAGGTAGAGTCCAGTGTGTGGTAGAGTCCAGTGTGTGGTAGAGTCCAGTGTGTGGGTAGAGTCCAGTGTGTGGGTAGAGTCCAGTGTGTGGGGAGAGTCCAGTGTGTGGGTAGAGTCCAGTGTGTGGGTAGAATCCAGTGTGTGGGTAGAATCCAGTGTGTGGGTAGAGTCCAGTGTGTGGGTAGAGTCCATTGTGTGGGTAGAGTCCAGTGTGTGGTAGAGTCCAGTGTGTGGGTAGAGTCCAGTGTGTGGGTAGAGTCCAGTGTGTGGTAGAGTCCAGTGTGTAGGTAGAGTCCAGTGTGTGGTAGAGTCCAGTGTGTGGTAGAGTCCAGTGTGTGGGTAGAGTCCAGTGTGTGGGGGAGAGTCCAGTGTGTGGGTAGAGTCCAGTGTGTGGGTAGAATCCAGTGTGTGGGTAGAATCCAGTGTGTGGGTAGAGTCCAGTGTGTGGGTAGAGTCCAGTGTGTGGGTAGAGTCCAGTGTGTGGTAGAGTCCAGTGTGTGGTAGAGTCCAGTGTGTGGGTAGAGTCCAGTGTGTGGGTAGAGTCCAGTGTGTGGGGAGAGTCCAGTGTGTGGGTAGAGTCCAGTGTGTGGGTAGAATCCAGTGTGTGGGTAGAATCCAGTGTGTGGGTAGAGTCCAGTGTGTGGGTAGAGTCCAGTGTGTGGGTAGAGTCCAGTGTGTGGGTAGAGTCCAGTGTGTGGGGGAGAGTCCAGTGTGTGGGTAGAGTCCAGTGTGTGGGTAGAGTCCAGTGTGTGGTAGAGTCCAGTGTGTGGTAGAGTCCAGTGTGTGGGTAGAGTCCAGTGTGTGGGTAGAGTCCAGTGTGTGAGTAGAGTCCAGACTGTGGGTAGAGTCCAGTGTGTGGGTAGAGTCCAGTGTGTGGGTAGAGTCCAGTGTGTGGTAGAGTCCAGTGTGTGAGTAGAGTCCAGTGTGTGGGTAGAGTCCAGTGTGTGGGTAGAATCCAGTGTGTGGGTAGAGTCCAGTGTGTGGGTAGAGTCCATTGTGTGGGTAGAGTCCAGTGTGTGGTAGAGTCCAGTGTGTGGGTAGAGTCCAGTGTGTGGGTAGAGTCCAGTGTGTGGGTAGAGTCCAGTGTGTGGGTAGAGTCCAGTGTGTGGGTAGAGTCCAGTGTGTGGTAGAGTCCAGTGTGTGGGTAGAGTCCAGTGTGTGGGTAGAGTCCAGTGTGTGGGTAGAGTCCAGTGTTAAGACACTCCCATAACTTTGTCAGAGCCTACACCCGCACGTAGTACTTAATCAGCAGACCTAGACCCACTGAACCAGGCAAGACATCCCACAATCGTTTACGACCTGAGAATTTGCCGATGACGTGGAGATTTTGTCTGGGGCTGCAAAATTGTGGCATAAGACGGAGCCATTTAGTGAAGGAAGGTCTTAGTGAGGGCCTTTAGTGAAGGAAGGTCTTAGTGAGGGCCTTTAGTGAAGGAAGGTCTTAGTGAGGGCCTTTAGTGAAGTAAGGTCAGTGAGGGCCTTTAGTGAAGGAAGGTCTTAGTGAGGGCCTTTAGTGAAGGAAGGTCTTAGTGAGGGCCTTTAGTGAAGTGAGGTCTTAGTGAGGGCCTTTAGTGAAGGAAGGTCTTAGTGAGAGCCTTTAGTGAAGGAAGGTCTTAGTGAGGGCCTTTAGTGAAGGAAGGTCTTAGTGAGGGCCTTTAGTGAAGGAAGGTCTTAGTGAGAGCCTTTAGTGAAGGAAGGTCTTAGTGAGGGCCTTTAGTGAAGGAAGGTCTTAGTGAGGGCCTTTAGTGAAGGAAGGTCTTAGTGAGGGCCTTTAGTGAAGGAAGGTCTTAGTGAGGATAAGCTAGATGAAGGCGATAGTGTGCAAGGCGGTATTGAATGTGTCACTGTCTGTCACCTCTAAGTTGTAAACTTAGCTGTAGCAACCTCAAGTATCATGTAGTATCCTAAAACTATCGATTCTATATTGAACTGGGTGAATGGAATATGAATGAATGTGCTGTAATAGAAATAAGGCACTGACCACCACTGGTGGCCGCGCATGAATCCAACACCATCATCAAATTTGCTGACGACATGACGGTGGCAGGACTGATCACCGACGACGATGAGAAAGCCTATAGGGAGGAGGTCAGAGACCTGGACAACAACATCTCCCTCAACGTCAGAAAGACAAAGGAGCTGATCGTGGACGACAGGAAACAGAGGGCCGAGCACGCCCCCCATCCACATCGACTGGGCTGTAGTGGAGCGGGTCGAGAGCTTCAAGTTCCTCTGTGTCCACATCACTAAGGAATTAACATGGTCCACTCACACCAACACAGTTGTGAAGAGGGGCCCTCAGATGCTTAAAAAGTTCTACAGCTGCATCATTGAGAGTATCTTGACCGGTTGCATCACCGCTTGGCAAGGCACCCGACCGCAAGGGGCTACAGAGGGTTTTCAGTACATCACTGGGGCCGATCTCCCCGCCATCCAGGACCTCTATACCAGACGGGTCAGAGGAAGGCCCAGAAAATTGTCAAAAAACTGCAGCCACCCAAGCCGTAGACTTCTCTCTGCTACTGCACGGCAAGCGGTAGCAGTGCACCAAGTCTGGAACCAACAGGCCCTGAACAGCTTCTACCCGCAAGCCCAAGACTCCTAAATAGCCAATCAAATGGCTTCCCGGACTACCTGCATTGACCCTTTTTTGCACTAATTATCTTGCACCGACTCTACCCACACACTGGACTCTACCACACACTGGACTCTACCCACACACTGGACTCTACCACACACTGGACTCTACCCACACACTGGACTCTACCCACACACTGGACTCTACCACACACTGGACTCTACTCACACACTGGACTCTACCCACACACTGGACTCTACCCACACACTGGACTCTACCCACAGTCTGGACTCTACCCACACACTGGACTCTACCCACACACTGGACTCTACCACACACTGGACTCTACCCACACACTGGACTCTACCCACACACTGGACTCTGCCCTCACACTGGACTCTACCCACACACTGGACTCTACCCACACACTGGACTCTACCCACACACTGGACTCTACCCACACACTGGACTCTACCCACAGTCTGGACTCTACCCACACACTGGACTCTACCCACACACTGGACTCTACCCACACACTGGACTCTACCCACAGTCTGGACTCTACCCACAGTCTGGACTCTACCCACACACTGGACTCTACCCACACACTGGACTCTACCCACACACTGGACTCTACCCACACACTGGACTCTACCCACAGTCTGGACTCTACCCACACACTGGACTCTACCCACACACTGGACTCTACCCACACACTGGACTCTACCCACAGTCTGGACTCTACCACACACTGGACTCTACCCACACACTGGACTCTACCCACACCCTGGACTCTACCACACACTGGACTCTACCCACACACTGGACTCTACCCACACACTGGACTCTACCACACACTGGACTCTACCCACACACTGGACTCTACCCACACACTGGACTCTATCCACACACTGGACTCTACCCACACACTGGACTCTATCCACACACTGGACTCTACCCACACACTGGACTCTACCCACACACTGGACTCTACCCACACACTGGACTCTACCCACACACTCACACATAATTACACTGACACCCCAACACACACACACACACACAAATAACACGCACACACATGCATACTGACGCCACACACACACACACAGGCCCATAGGGCCCTGGTCAAAAGTGCTTTGGTCAAAAGTAGTGCACTATAAAGGGAATAGGGTACTATAAGGGATACAACCTCTGTTTCCCCTGAAGGGGGATCCTGTGACCAAACCCTGTGGGACACAGCCTCTGTTTCGCCTGAAGTGGGATCCTGTGACCGAACCCTGTGGGAAGCAGCCTCTCTGTTTCCCCTGAAGGGGGATCCTGTGACCAAACCCTGTGACTGGTTTCGACACGTCACACTTGATTTAACCTCTCTTGATAACGTTCACCATCACCTGGGCCTTATAATAAAATAATAGAATCTGCAGGGGTCTTGCTGATACAGGTGTACTATCTTAATTGGATCACGCTGTTGTCACGGAGAATTTAAAATATAGTGTTTTGAAGGTTTAAAAAAGGCTTCTAAAGTTAGTAATTTCCACTTTAAAATGTCAGACTTGATTTATCCTAACATTTCCTATTACTGCAGGATTATTTGCCTAGTGTGAGAAACTGTTTTAATTAAGATAGCGCATCTGTAGGAATTGTAGCTTCTTGAGGCGCAACATCTAGAAGTGCGACCAAACCCTGTGAGGTCACAGCATCATTCTTCTCTCAACATAAGGCAGTGACTGAAAATGAAATCACATGTTTGCATGTTGAGGTAAACATACAGCTTGAAACTGTAAATACGTTTATCTTTCTCAGGAATATAAAAGCATTATCAGAATGTGTGCGCATGCCTGCATCTGTGTGTGTGTGTGTGCGCGTGTGTTTGCATGTGTGCGTGCGTGTGCGTGCGTGCGCGGGTACATAGGTATGTACTGCGTGTAGTGTGTGTGTGTTTGTCTGTGTGTGTGTAGGTATGTGTTGCCTATGTACATCAGAGGTCTGCTGTCAATCACAACATACCTCTGATTTACTTTGAACAAGCCACAAGGTCAATCACAACAGACCTCTGATTTACTTTGAACAAGACACAAATTAGAAGGTCAATTGCATTTTTTGTTGTTGTTGAGAATGTAGGAGAATTAAAGTTGTCAAGTTCTGAACACAACAAAAGGTTGCTTTTGTGTTTCACTACCAGCTTGTGCCAGAAAAGAAAGAAGCTTTTTCAGTTGAGAGAGAAAGATAAACATGGAGGGAATGAGGAGGCCTTATTATTATGAGGCCCACAAATAAGGAAGAATAAAAAGGGAGAAGAGAAGATATGAGAGGAGCCAAAAGGGAGGGAGAGAGCACTCAAATAAGGAACAAGAAGATATGAGAGGAGCCAAAAAAAGTCAGTTAAGAACAAGAAACTATTGATGGTCTATTGATGGTCTATTGATGGTCTGAGGGTAAAAACTATTGATGGTCTATTGATGGTCTGAGGGTAAAAACTATTGGCCAGTCTTTCAGATTTTTTGCCATGATGCTCCTGTACTGCCCACGTCTGAGTGATTGAAGCGAGGATAACAGGGCATGGGATTGGGTGGCTCGGGTCCCTGAAGATCTTCTTGACCTTCCTGCGACCCCTGGTGTTGTAGATGTCCTGTAGGGCAGGCAGTGTGCACCCGATGGTGCGTTCGGCTGAGCGCACCACCTTCTGTAGCGCCTTGCGGTCCGCGGCGGTGGAGCAGCCGTACCAGGCTGTGATGCAGCCAGACAGTAGGCTCTCGACGGTGCTCCTGTAGAACACTGTGAGGGCCCTCTGGGACAGGCCGAATTTCTTCAGCATCCTGAAGTTGAAGAGTCGCTGTGGTGCCTTCTTCACCACGGTGTCCGTGTGACTAGACCATTTCAGCTTCTCTGAGATGTGTACGCAGAGGAATATATGAAGTTATTGACCGCGGTGATGAGGTCCTGGTCAAAAAGTACTCTAGTGCATTATTAATTAATATGCCATTTAGCAGACGCTTTTTTTTTTCCAAAGCGACTTACAGTCATGTGTGCATACATGTTTTTACGTAATGGGTGGTCCCGGGGATCGAACCCACTACCCTGGCGTTACAAGCGCCGTGCTCTACCAATTGAGCTACAGAGGACCACATTATAAATGGAATAGGAGGCCTTTTAAAAATTCAGCTGATTATTAAATCCATAAAGTTGTAAGGTTAGGATTAGTGTTGCAAAGCCACTGGTACCAAAGTTACTGGAACATTCATCTATGGAAATCTATTGTAACTGTGGTAATTTATAACTTCAATTAAAAAAATAATATCTGGTCCATATTGTCCATGGGTTTCCAATGGATACACCACATGGTTCAAGACAAAATAGCCTAATTAATGAAAAAAAGCAACCAATCAACAATGGCATTATTTTCAACTAACTCTGCAACTCTTCCAACTCTTGACTTTATTCACAACGGACGAGTTTGGTGCCAAAACATTAACAATAAATTGACATTGTAAAATAGATAAAAATGTCAAGAAATATAAAGGTTATTTCATGCGGAAACCCTCATATTAAACGTCACTAAGTTGACGGTTTACGTTTAGGATAATGTTTAGTATAATTATTGTATTTGATTTTAAAATCATCTTATTTGATTATTTTATATATTTTACATGTGATAAGGCCACACAGAGGGCCAGAGATGATTACAGACACCTGTAAAGATCTGAAGAACCCAAAAGGGCAACTAGACGTATTGTGATAAATTACATAAAATCCTTGAAAGTTACCAAAATGCTGGTAGTTTATGGTTTTATAATTTTTCCACACGGTATGTGTTAGGTGACACAATCATCCAAAGAGTTAATACTTTTGGAGTCTGAAGGCTCTTCGGGAGAGTTTATAGACATTTTCTTTAGAATATTGTGTTCTCCTTTGTAATACAGTAACTGAAGTTAAGAGTTAAGCCACTTTGACACAAAAGCTTTCAATGGTACTGAGCACTTCATAATAGGATTTCTGGGAAGAAGACGTGCGTGTTCTGTTTTTCTTTGTAATATATTTGTAATATGTGAAGAGTGGATGTACAGCGTAGACGTTCAAGATTTTCAATAGAACGTTGTTATAATATGCCATCCCATCTGGTTTGGGCTTAGTGGGACTATCATTTGTTTTTCAACGGGACAATGACCCAACACACCTCCAGGCTGTGTAAGAGCTATTTTATCAAGAAGGAGAGCGATGGAGTGCTGCATCAAATAAAATAAAATCAATTTTTATTGGCCACATGCGCCGAATACAACAGGTGCAGACATTACAGTGAAATGCTTACTTACAGCCCTTAACCAACAGTGCATTTATTTTTAATAAAAAAAGTAGAATAAAACAACAAAAAAGTGTTGAGAAAATAGTAAAATAAAATAACAGTAGGGAGGCTATATACAGGGGGGTACCGGTGCAGAGTCAATGTGCGGGGACACCGGCTAGTTGAGGTAGTTGAAGTAATATGTACATGTGGGTAGAGTTAAAGTGACTATGCATAAATAAATTAACAGAGTAGCAGCAGCGTAAAAATATGGGGTGGGGGTGCAAATAGTCCGGGTAGCCATGATTAGCTGTTTAGGAGTCTTATGGCTTGGGGGTAGAAGCTGTTGAGAAGTCTTTTGGACCTAGACTTGGCGCTCCGGTACCGCTTGCCGTGCGGTAGCAGAGAGAACAGTCTATGACTAGGGTGGCTGGAGTCCCCCGACCTCAACCCAATTGAGATGGTTTGGGATGAGTCGGACCGCAGAGTCGTTCTGATATTTCTTAATTTCTTTATTTTTCTGGATCATGTGTATATTGTTTATTTTTTTAGTTTCAGTTTGTCACATGCACAGTGCTAGGTAGTGCTAGGTAGTGCTAGGTAGTGCTAGGTAGTGCTAGGTAGTGCTAGGTAGTGCTAGGTAGTGTTAGGTAGTGCTAGGTATTGCTAGGTAGTGCTAGGTAGTGTTAGGTAGTGCTAGGTAGTGTTAGGTAGTGCTAGGTATTGCTAGGTAGTGCTAGGTATTGCTAGGTAGTGCTAGGTAGTGCTAGGTAGTGCTAGGTAGTGCTAGGTAGTGTTAGGTAGTGCTAGGTAGTGCTAGGTAGTGCTAGGTAGTGCTAGGTAGTGCTAGGTATTGCTAGGTAGTGCTAGGTAGTGCTAGGTAGTGCTAGGTAGTGCTAGGTAGTGCTAGGTAGTGTTAGGTAGTGCTAGGTATTGCTAGGTAGTGCTAGGTAGTGCTAGGTAGTGCTAGGTAGTGTTAGGTAGTGCTAGGTAGTGCTAGGTATTGCTAGGTAGTGTTAGGTAGTGCTAGGTAGTGTTAGGTAGTGCTAAGTAGTGCTAGGTAGTGCTAGGTAGTGCTAGGTAGTGCTAGGTGGTGCTAGGTAGTGTTAGGTAGTGCTAGGTATTGCTAGGTAGTGCTAGGTAGTGCTAGGTAGTGCTAGGTAGTGCTAGGTAGTGTTAGGTAGTGCTAGGTATTGCTAGGTAGTGCTAGGTAGTGCTAGGTAGTGCTAGGTAGTGCTAGGTAGTGCTAGGTAGTGCTAGGTAGTGTTAGGTAGTGCTAGGTAGTGTTAGGTAGTGCTAGGTAGTGCTAGGTAGTGCTAGGTAGTGCTAGGTAGTGTTAGGTAGTGCTAGATATCACTGTTGGAGCTAGAACCACAAACATTTCCCTGCACCTGCGATAACATCTGCAAATCTGTGTACGCGACCAATAAACTTTGAGTTGATTTAAGGGACACTGCTTATAACAGCGCCCCCTAAAGGCCAACATCTATACTTTAGTTATTTGACAAAGTAAGGAATATTTAAATAATAAGAATTCAGACAATAACACACACACACACACACACACACACACATACACACACACACACACACTGTATTGGGTTACAGTTGGTGCTGGGGAGAGGGCCTGCTGCTGTCACTCACAAAAAGCCTGCTGTGCCTTTGGGTTGACTGCCCTTCCTCACCTCCTTACTGTGTGTGTGTTCATGAACGTGAATGCGCGCTCGCTGTGCGTGTACGCGTGTGTGTACGTGCAGTATGCGTGTGTGAATATGTGTGTTCATTTTCTTGTGCGTGTATGTATGAGACCTTGTTCCACAGGGGCCAGCTGTTGCAGTCTGTCAGCTGCAGGGGTCTGTAGGGGTGGGGAGACACAGGCCCTGCCTGGCCTCCTGGGTGCAGTAAAGCTACACCATCTGGGGCTCTGGGGGGGGAAGTACAGACTTCCTGTCTGTCTGTCTGTCTGTCTGTCTGTAATGGACTGCGGAACTTAGAACTTTCACTGGATAGAATGTTGACATCAGACATTCTAAAATTCTAAAATTCGGATTCTATATTCTAAGTTCTATATAGTAGACTTTGGAGCAGATACACTCTTAGAAAAAAAAAGGTGTTATCTAGAACCTTAAATGGTTATTTGTCTGTCCCCATAGCAGAACCATTTGAAGAGCCCTTTTTGGCTGCAGGTAAAACCCTTTTGGTTCCAGGTAGAACCCTTTTGGTTCCAAGTAGAACCGTTTTGGGTTCCATGTAGGTCCTACATGGAACCCAAAAGGGTTCTACATGAAACCCTAAAAAGGGTTCTATCTGGAACCAAAAAGGGTTCTATGGGGACAGTCGATTAACCCCTTCGGAACCCTTTTTCCTAAGAGTGTATGATAGAGGTACCATAGAAATGAGAAGTAGATATTCATTATTGAAGGGTGAGTACAGTGAATGCAGTCACGTGATCTGTTTCCGGTAGCCTACTCCAAGGTCAGGTGACAGGTGAAAGGTCGTGGCTCATGACTCGTTGCTGGTATCAGATGCATATAACTGTCCCTCCACTGCTATGTCAAGCCTTGAGACAAAAATATCATCCACTGCTTACTGGATGTGGTTTACCAACAGACACAGTCAGATTCACAGCCCACCAAAGACCAAACACGCTGTACCTTCAGAACTGGAAGTTTTTTGATTCTCATCTTCTAGTATGTATCATTACAGTAATGAATGGATGTATTTATTTATTTATATTCTTCAGTCTGTATTCTTTTCCCTTTCCTTTACATTTTTAGGTGATATATCACGTGTCCATATCACCGATTCAGAATACTATAGTGGGTTACATGTCAGGAAGTTGTTCCCTTTATGATTGACAACATGAGGTTATTTTGCTAGAGTCGAAGGGTTATGGTAGAGCAACATATAAAATCCTAACCATCTGTTTTGTATGGAAACCTAAACCCAAAGTGCATGTTATCTGCTAGAGATGACTCCAGCGGGGTTTTCTGCTAATAACACGAAAGATCTTAGTTTACCTTCCTGTTGAAGTGACTCTATAAATGTAACCTCCTCTCCCCTGCTAGCTCTGAGCTTGTGTGTGTGTGTGTTTGTGTGTGTGTGTGTTTGTGTGTGTGTTTGTGTGTGTGTGTTTGTGTGTCTGCGTGTGTGTGTGTGTGTGTGTCCCTGCGTGTGTGTTTGTGTGTGTGTGTGTCCCTGCGTGTGTGTGTGTGTGTGTGTCCCTGCGTGTGTGTGTGTGTGTGTGTGTGTGTGTGTCCCTGCGTGTGTGTGTGTGTGTGTGTGTGTGTCCCTGCGTGTGTGTGTGTGTGTGTGTGTGTGTGTGTCCCTGCGTGTGTGTTTGTGTGTGTGTTTGTGTGTGTCCCTGTGTGTTAGTTACCTCTGCCCTGCTATCCTCTGTACTGGGATGGTCTTGCAGATGTTTGAGTTTTATTGGATTATGGCGGCATCTTTAAAGCCCTTTATGGATCCGAGTGTTGTAAAATATCCAGGAGGCACATAGAGGAAATAAGCCTTCATGACTAACCTCATTTGTTATGCTGGGAGTTCCACCCACACGTAACACTTACACACACATGTGTAACACTTACACACACACACACGTACACGCACACACACATACACACACACACACACACACACGTACACGCACACACACATACACACACACACACACACACGTACACACACACACACACACACACACACACACACACACACACACACACACACACACACACACACACACACACACACACACACACACACACACACACACACACACACACACACACACACACACACACACACACACACACACACACACAGCCTGGATGTAAGGGCCTTAAGTTTGTGTGTAGATGCATCCGTTTATGTGTGTGTGTGTGTGTGTGTGTGTGTGTGTGTGTGTGTGTGTGTGTGTGTGTGTGTGTGTGTGTGTGTGTGTGTGTGTGTGTGTGTGTGTGTGTGTGTGTGTGTGTGTGTGTGTGTGTGTGCCTACGTGTACCTTTGTGTGTAAATGTGAGAAGAACCACCACCGTGTTCTAACCAGCACCTCAGGCTGTCTGGTCTCTCTCCTACAGCTGGCCCTGTTTGCTAGCCTCACTCTAATGTCCCTTATTAACAGGTGCTTAAATCAAATCAGGTCGGTTAAATACACTTACTGTGCACATCCCAAATGGCACCCTATTCCTTATACAGTGCACAATGAATGACAAGAGCCCTATGCAACTATTCACACTATTAGCACACTCATATTGAAATGTAACATAAGGAATGGGGTACCATTTGGGACAGAGCCACCAATAGGAAATTGCATACTTCTCCTATTTTAATTTAATCCTAAAGCTTTTCATTATTGCTTTAAATGTGCATTTATTATTACACATCTGCTCCTTCTGAATATGCGACATTGAATAACGAACGTCATGCTTTATCGGCAAACGTCTCTCATCTTATATCCTTTTTGTTTAGAACCCAACGGCAGCAGACGGAAACACAAAGGGGCTATGAATAAAGGCTACGGCAGGCTACAATGTTTCAAGCACCTTAATAATAAATCATAATTGTATTGAATTTACATCCTGCTTTTCCAGATGCTGGAAGAGCTGTGTAACAGGAACTCCTCATCCACCGCCGACTGGGTGGTTGCCATGGCAGCCATGATAAAAAAAATAAAAAATAAAAACTTCAGCAGTGTAGTTTCTAGGCTAGATTTGCGTCCCAAATGACGCCCTATTCCCTAGTGAAATACTTTTTGACGAGGGGCGCATAGGGCTCTGTAGTGATAGGGAGTTGTTTTGGGGGCGTGGGCTAGCGGAACGTAAAGCTCATTATTCCAGCTCAAGCAGAAAGGGAATTATATTCCTTCCTCTTCCCCTGTAACACTGTGGCACGCTAATGTGGCAGCTTGTGGTCTCACTGTCTGTTATCTTAAACAAATTAACTCTCCACGCCTCATCTCTGGACTGACCACACACACACACACACACACACACACACACACACACACAGAGACAACTCTCCACACCTCATTTCTGAACTAAATTGCGTGGGTTGATCCCGTTTACAGTTCGCTAGGCAACAGAATATTGGTATTAATTGCGAACCAGGTCCCTAGTGTGTGTGTGTGTGTGTGTGTGTGTGTGTGTGTGTGTGTGTGTGTGTGTGTGTGTGTGTGTGTGGTCCCTCCTGCTCCGTATCCATGGAGAATGTCTTGCTATTAGAATGTCTTGCTATTACTGTGAATTGTTGCATCATTGAAGGTCATTTTCCAGATGCCTTTGTTTTAGGAAGGGGACTGATTACATAACTGATTACATAACCGATTACAGTTACAGTTTCTTTGTAATTAGGAAGGGGAAGACAAATACTAGCGCATCATGGACCAAGCATCAACATACAACATGGACCAAGCATCAACATACAACATGGACCAAGCATCAACATACAACATGGACCAAGCATCAACATACAACATGGACCAAGCGTCAACATACAACATGGACCAAGCATCAACATACATGTGCAGTACAGGATGTGAGACTTCCCTGAGAAAGATGATTAGATTAGGAACATGTTTAGTGGTGATAAAGGACAGGGATAAAAACAATGATTCAAGATATATATTTATATGTTTTATTTATTTATTTGTACTCTACTTCTGTAGTATACTCAACCCATGCCTCTCTTCTATGAAGATGAGGAACTCAGAAGTTTGCTGTCAAAAAAATCGTACTCAATTGTTTCCCCAGTGTTGGTGCTTGATTTTACTCAGGGGTTGATTAGGTTACTTTCTAAATGCAATCCGTTACAGTTACTAGTTACAACATTATTATTATTATTAGTAGTAGTTATGTCCAACATTGTAATCAGGAACTTTTGGATCACTCAAACTGAGTAACGTAATCTGATTACTTTCAGTTACTTTTGGATTAGTTTCCCCTTAAGAGGCATTAGAAGACGACCATAAGGAGGATCCATCAAACATATTTGTTGCCATCTGACTCTACTCCCTCAGGTGGATCAAATTGAAACTTGAACCTGCTGAAATTGAAGGTCATTGCAAACATCCTTTCTCAATTTTAAAGTAATCCAGTAAGTAATCATCTAGTTTTCAAATTTCTCTCTAATCTGATAACAATATTTTTGCTGGTTACGTAACAGATTACAGTTACAGTTTTTGTAATCATTTTTACCACAACCCTGATTTTTACTTAGCTAAACTTCAAGTGGGATCCTGACTTTTCCGATTTTTTGGGGGGGATAAAGTTAGGAAGTTGTTTCTTTGTTTGAATGGTTTGGTCATTTATTTTTATTGATTCCGTTTATTTGGCACTTGAATGAGAATGGGAAGTGATAAGAAGACCTGGACTTCACACTGTGAACTGAACTCATTTCTAAAAGACCTTTTCCAGCCCTGTCATCTGAGTTACCTGATGTTTTGTTTTGGCCTGCAGCAAATTACAGTTTGTGTGTGTTTGTGTTGTTACGTGAGAGAGAGAGAGAGAGAGAGAGAGAGAGAGAGAGAGAGAGAGAGAGAGAGAGAGAGAGAGAGGTTACTGATTGTCCCGTTGACAATATTTATTATTATTTTAATTATGTTAATATTCTAAATTAATCACTTAATTTCCAAAGTACGCTTTGGCAATATGTACAATGTTACGTCATGCCAATGAAGACGTTTGAATAGAATTATGCTGGCTTGCAAAGTGATGCATAATTCCTATTGGAAACCAGCCAGATTTAGGATATCCAACAAGTGGAATTGTTAATCACCTGCATTCAGAATGACTGCCAGGATAGGAAAGATTGAATACTGATACTGCCTCAATCATCTAAACTGGAACATCCATCTCAGTAATGGTGCAATAAATCCAATTAGTAACAGATTGGATTAGTTTAGAAAAAAGTAGGTTATTTATCTTTGTGTAGCATAAAATTAATCAACCAATCAATGTACAGTTGAAGTCGGAAGTTAACATACACCTTAGCCAAATACATTTAAACTCAGTTTTTCACAATTCCTGACATTTAATCCTAGTAAAAATTCCCTGTCTTAGGTCAGTTAGAATCACCACTTTATTTTAAGAATGTGAAATTTCAGAATAATAGTAGAGAGAATTATTTATTTATTTCAGCATTCCCAGTGGGTCAGAAGTTTACATACACTCAATTAGTATTTGGTAGCATTGCCTTTAAATTGTTTAACTTGGGTCAAACGTTTCGGGTAGCCTTCCACAAGCTTCCCACAACCAGTTGGGTGAATTTTGGCCCTTTCCTCCTGACAGAGCTGTTGTAACGGAGTCAGGTTTGTAGGCCTCCGTGCTCGCACACGCTTTTTCAGTTCTGTCCACAAATGTTCTATAGGATTGAGGTCAGGGCTTTGTGATGGCCACTCCAATACCTTGACTTTGAGGACATCCCTCACCGGGACCCAGCACCGCTCCTCCGGACCGTACCCCTCCCACTCAACGAGGTACTGAAGGCCCCCCACCCAACGCCTCAAATCCAGGATGGAACAGAAGGAGTACGCCGGGGCCCCCTCAGACTCCTGGAGCGGACCAGCCACCACCGGCCTGAGGAGAGACACATGAAATGAGGGGTTAATACGGTAGTCAGGAGGGAGTAGTAACCTATACGTAACATCGTTGATTCTCCTCAGGACTTTGAACGGCCCCACAAACCGCGGGCTCAGCTTCCGGCAGGGCAGGCGGAGGGGCACTATGTCCTCTGGCATCCCGTAGTGCCAGAAGACGTGAGTAAACAGGGCTTCCGCCGTTTGCAGGGCCGTGGGGAGACGGGGCAGAGGAAGGAGGCAGCAGGCTTTAGAAAAGCGGTCCACAACGACCATGATGGTGGTGGTTCCCTGAGAGAGGGGAAGATAAGTGAGAAAGTCAATACACAAGTGGGACCATAGCCATTGTGGAACTCGTAAGGGGTGTAACTTACCCTGCTGGGAGGTGCCTAGGTGCCTTACTCTGGGCGCACACCTAGCAGGAGGAGACATACACCCTCATGTCCTTAGCCAAGGTAGGTCACCAGTACTTTCCGGTCAGGCAGCGCACTGTACGACTGATACCTGGGTGACCAGAGGAGGGGGACGTGTGTGCCCAGCAGATCAGACGGTCACGGATAAGAGCAGGCACGTACTGCAGCCCAGTTGGGCACTGAGGTGGAAATGACTCTGTGCGTAACGCCCGCTCTATGTCTGCGCCACACTACCAGTGCCACAATGCAGGAGGCCGGGAGTATGGGGGTGTTGTCTATGGGCTTCTCCTCTATGTCGTACAGCCGTGACAGTGCGTCTGTCTTCACGTTCTTAGTACATGGTATGAATGACAATGTGAAATCAAACCGGGTGAAGAACAAGGCCCACCTGGCCTGGCAAGGGTTCATCCTTCTCGCTGCCCAGATGTACTCCAGGTTACAGTGGTTAGTCCAGACGAGGAACAGGTGTTTCGCCCCATCGAGCCAGTGCCTCCACGCGGTCAGGGCTCTGACAACAGCCAACAGCTCCCGATCACCAATGTCGTAGTTCTGCTCTGCCGGGCTGAGCTTCTTCGAGAAGAAGGCACAGGGGCGGAGCTTGGGTGGCATGCCCGAGCGTTGGGATAGGACAGAACCTACCCCTACTTCTGATTCATCCACCTCCACTACAAACAGCAATGATGGATCTGGATGGGCCAGTACCGGGACTGATGTGAACAGAGCCCTCAGGTTACTGAAAGCCCTGTCAGCCTCAGCAGACCAGTGGAGCCGGGATGGCCCACCCTTCAACAGAGAGGTGATGGGAGCTGCGACCCTGCCAAAGCCCGAATAAACCTCTGATAGTAATTGGCAAAGCCAATAAAGCGCTGCACCTCCTTCACCGTGGTTGGGGTCGGCCAATTCCACTCGGCGGAAATGCAGTCTCCCTCCATCTCCACACCTGAGGTGGTGATGTTGTATCCGAGGAAGGAGACGGACTGTTGGAAGAACAGGCACTTTTCTGCCTTGGCCTATAGGTCATGTTCCAACATTCAGCCCAGCACTTTCTGAACCAGGGACACATGCTCGGCGTGCGTAACGGAATACACCAGTATGTCATCGATATAGACCACCACACCGCAACCAAGCATGTCCCGAAACACCTCGTTCACAAAGGACTGGAAGACGGATGGAGCATTCATGAACCCGTACGGCATCACCAGGTATTCGTTATGCCCCGTGGTTTTGCTGATCGCTGTCTTCCACTCGTCCCCCTCCCGGACACGCACCAGGTTGTATGCACTCCGGAGATCTAATTTCGTGAAGAAGCGCGCCCCATGCAGTGATTCCATAAAAGAGGAGATGAGGGGTAGAGGGTAACTATAGCGAATGGTAGTTTGATTAAGTGCCGGGTAATCAATGCAAGGGCGCAGACCTCCGTCCTTCTTCTTCACGAAAAATAAACTCGAGGAGGCGGGCAAAGTGGAGGGACGTATAAAACCCTGGCGCAGGGACTCGGAGATGTACTTCTCCATAGCCTCCGTTTCAGCCTGCGACAAGGGATAGACATGACTCCTGGGAGGCACAGCGTCTAACCAGAGGTTTATCGCGCAATCCCCCGCCCAATGAGGTGGTAATTTGGTTGACTGCGTTTTGGAAAAAGCGTGCACCAAATCGAGGTATTCGGTGGGAATGCACACGTCTGGATTTTCCACCGTGGTCGCACCAACGGGAACAGCTAGACACCTACCCTGACAATCTCACGACCACCCCGTGAGAACCCTCTGCGGCCATGAAAAGGTGGGGACGTGTAGTGCGAGCCAGGGAAGGCCCAACACAACAGGGAAATTAGGGGACTCAATAATATAAAAAGTGATTTGCTCCCTATGGGTCTCCTGCATAATCATAGTGACTGGTGCTGTAACCTCCCTAACAAAACCTGACCCTAATGGTCGACTGTCAAGTGCTTTGATGGGCAATGGAATGGGTAGGGGAACCAATGTGATACATAACCTATTAGCTAACAACCTGTCCATAAAGTTCCCAGCGCCTTACACTGGGGAACTACCGTGTGCTCAGGGAAGTTGACGTGTATGGTGCAGTGTGCAGCAGAGGGCTCTGAACGAGTGTGGGTTTGCGCTTCCTGGGGTGACGCGAGAATGCCCTGCCTGCCGCCACCAGACCCAGAAGGACTCTGACGTCAGCGTGCAGCAGAGTGTCCTCTCTTGCCACCCAGCTCCATCGGAACGTGTTCCGGGTTGAAGGGGGGTGAAACGGGCAGGCCCCTTCCAGGACGTCCTCTCGAAGCCAGCAGGTTGTCCAACCGGATGGCCATGTCCCACCAGCTGGTTGAAAGTCAACATGGTATCCCGGCAGGCTAGCTCCCTTCGGACGTCCTCTCGCAGGCTGCACCAAAAGCGGTCGATGAGGACCCGCTCGTGCCACCCGGACCCAGCCGCTAGAGTTCTAAACTCCAGGGCAACATTTTGCGCGGCCCTCGTCCCCTGCCTCAGATGGACCAGCCGCTCGCCCGCCTCTCTTCCTTCGGGAGGGTGATCGAAGACTGCCCGGAAGAGGCGAGCGCACGCCCCGTAGTCGTCCACCACGTCTCCTCCTTCACTCCAGACCACATTGGCCCACTCCAGACCTTGGTAGAGAAATAGAGGTCCAGCTGCAAGAGGAATCCCTGGCTGCGGGCAGCTGTCCCGTCATACTCCCTCGGTCGGGATAGTTGAATCCCTCTGGGTGCTGGGGTGTGGGTGGCTGGATCCGGTTGCTCAGCTGGTCCCGAAGGGTCGGGTCCTCTCCTCTCCAGGCGTTGGACGACCTGGAGATCCCAATCCATCGCTTTGCCTAAGCAGGCATATTCCCGTCTCCTGCTGACTCCAGGCATATTCCCGTCTCCTGCTGACTCCAGGCATATTCCCGTCTCCTGCTGACTCCAGGCATATTCCCGTCTCCTGCTGACTCCAGGCATATTCCCGTCTCCTGCTGACTCCAGGCATATGCCCGTCTCCTGCTGACTCCAGGCATATTCCCGTCTCCTGCTGACTCCAGGCATATTCCCGTCTCCTGCTGACTCCAGGCATATTCCCGTCTCCTGCTGACTGCAGGCATATTCCCGTCTCCTGCTGACTCCATGATGTTGGTGTGTGATTCTGTGGTGAGGGGAAGGACTGAGTCAGGCGAATGAGTGTGAAGAAGGAATATGCTTTATTCAGCCCAATAAGGTAGTCCGCAGCAATGCGTAAACACGATCCCAGTGCGACTTAAATGCGTACTGGGAACCAAACATACACGGGTAAATATTCCCGGCGATAAAAATAACAAAGATGTTCAACCGAGCTAGCGATACCTCCACAAAGTAACAATAACACACAAAGACAAGTGGGGCAGAGGGAATAATTATACAGAGACTGATGAGGGGATATGAACCAGGTGTGTGTAATAAACAAGACAAAACAAATGGAATGATAAGATGATGAGCGGCAGTGGCGAGAAGGCCGGTGACGACGAACGCCGAAGCCTGCCCGAACAAGGAGAGGAGGCAGCTTCGGAGGAAGTCGTGACACCCAGCGTGAGAAAGTTGATCCTTCAAACTACAATCCCTCAAACCTTTAAAGACTCATAAAGGACTCCCCCTCTCTCCTCCCCCTCCCTCTCTCGCCTCCCCCTCCCTCCTCCCCCTCTCCCCCTCTCTCCTCCCCAAAATATAAAAATGCCAGACAGACAGGCTGCCTACATCTTTCTTTTGTTTCTCATTTTGTTAAAGATTTATAAACTGTGTTTGATTGGTTTGTCAAATGAGGGGCCACAACAGGCAGTAGTGGTAGGCAGGGTGCAGGCCTGAAGAGCCCATGGGGATGGGTTAGGAGGGGCGAGGAGGGGCCAGGGAGGGGTGAGGGAGGGGCGAGGGAGGGGCCATGGAGGGGTGAGGGAGGGGCCAGGGAGGGGTAAAGGAGGGGCCAGGGAGGGGGGAGGGAGGGGCCAGGGAGCGGTGAGGGAAGAGTGAGGGAGGGCCAGGGAGCGGTGAGGGGCAAACAGATCCCTTTTCTTCTGTTCCGCCCCCCCCTCGTGGGATGCCTTTGTGGTGTCGGGGCAAGTTTAGGATTCCTCTCACATTCCTCTTGGGAAGGTCAGGCCACAGATTGGTGGACATGTTGACTCGTTTAAAGGACAGAAAGGGAGAAAGACTTCAGCTACAGGAGAGGAGAGAGAGGAGGAGAGAGAGTTTGTGTGTGTGTGCATGTGTGTGTGTGTGTGTGTGTGTGGTGCATGTGTGTGCTTGTGTGTGTGTGTGTGTGTGTACGTGCATGCGTGCGTGTGTGTGTATGTGCATGTGTATGTGTACATGAATGCGTGTGTACGTGCGTGTGTGTATGAGAGAGTCATACCGGTCAGAGTGGTGAAGTGTTATATAGTAGAAAGGAGGTATGGCATTACTCATACAGTATAAAGGACAACCCTGCAGAGAAAGAGAGTGCATCTGTGCGTGTGTATATGAGTGACAGATTGGTCAGGTGGAAGATAGCAAAGACGAAGTAACCATGGAAATCATTGAATAACAACAAAATCACAGGCATCAAACGTTAAGAGTTCACACGTTTCTCTACAAGATAAACAGTACATCCTGTATCTCTCATAACGATGGCAACCCCGCTTCGCACTTCCTCTGCTTTCAGTAGTACCAACAATAGACTGCAGTAATATTTAGTTAATGATCACCACCAGCCATGCACATATATCATTCACTTGATATTCTGATGATGTTGTGTTTGTTTATGCTCACCACACATCCCTGGGGCTCCTTGTTATGCTTTATCATTTAGCACACTGCTATGGAAATGAGAGAGAGAGGGAGAGAGAGAGAAAAAGAGAGAAAGAGCGAGAGAGAGAGAGAGCGAGAGAGAGAGAAAGAGAGAGAAAAAGAGAGAAAGAGCGAGAGAGAGAGAGCGAGAGAGAGAGAAAGAGAGAGAGAGAGAGAGAGAGAGAGAGAGAGAGAGAGAGAGAGAGAGAGAGAGAGAATGGGAGGTTAAACAAGTGAATTTTCCAGTTGAAGTGAACCCAGCTTCATCATATTAATTTAAAACTGCATATGCATGCATACACACACATACACACAAACACACACACACACTGCAAAGTGAGGGAATTGTCTGACTGCAGTGAACTGAGTGTCGGAGGAGATAGTAGGGTTGTCACATCAATTGGACACGGCAGAGCTCAGTGCATACAGATCCTGTTATTGTGGCTGCAGCGGGCCATGGAAGCCTGGCAGCGGGCCATGGAAGCCTGGCAGCGGGCCATGGAAGCCAGGTAGAGGTCCATGGAAGCCAGGTAGAGGTCCATGGAAGCCAGGTAGAGGTCCATGGAAGCCAGGTAGAGGTCCATGGAAGCCAGGTAGAGGTCCATGGAAGCCAGGTAGAGGTCCATGGAAGCTAGGTAGAGGGCCATGGATGCCAGGTAGAGGGCCATGGAAGCCAGGTAGAGGGCCATGGAAGCCAGATAGAGGGCCATGGAAGCCAGGCAGCGGGCCATGGAAGCCAGGTAATGGGGATCCATAATAAATACAAAATACAAATACAAATACAGCCTGTTAGAGTGGGACTCTCCTATTGGAGTGGGGCTCTCCTATTGGAGCAGCTAATGGGGATCCATAATAAATACAAAATACAAATACAGCCTGTTAGGATGGGATTCTCCTGTCATGATAACAGCCTGTTAGAGTGGGACTCTCCTGTCATGATAACAGCCTGTTAGGATGGGACTCTCCTATCATGATAACAGCCTGTTAGAGTGGGACTCTCCTATCATGATACAGCCTGTTAGGATGGGACTCTCCTATCATGATAACAGCCTGTTAGGATGGGACTCTCCTATCATGATAACAGCCTGTTAGGATGGGACTCTCCTATCATGATAACAGCCTGTTAGAGTGGGACTCTCCTATCATGATAACAGCCTGTTAGGATGGGACTCTCCTATCATGATAACAGCCTGTTAGAGTGGGACTCTCCTATCATGATAACAGCCTGTTAGAGTGGGACTCTCCTATCATGATACAGCCTGTTAGAGTGGGACTCTCCTGTCATGATAACAGCCTGTTAAAGTGGGACTCTCCTGTCATGACAACAGCCTGTTAGGATGGGACTCTCCTGTCATGATAACAGCCTGTTAGGATGGGATTCTCCTATCATGATAACAGCCTGTTAGGGTGGGACTCTCCTGTCATGATAACAGCCTGTTAGGATGGGACTCTCCTGTCATGATAACAGCCTGTTGGAGTGGGAATCTCCTATCATGATAACAGCCTGTTAGAGTGGGACTCTCCTGTCATGATAACAGCCTGTTAGGATGGGACTCTCCTATCATGATAACAGCCTGTTAGAGTGGGACTCTCCTGTCATGATAACAGCCTGTTAGAGTGGGACTCTCCTACCATGATAACAGCCTGTTAGAGTGGGACTCTACTATCATGATACAGCCTGTTAGAGTGGGACTCTCCTGTCATGATAACAGCCTGTTAAAGTGGGACTCTCCTGTCATGACAACAGCCTGTTAGGATGGGACTCTCCTGTCATGATAACAGCCTGTTAGGATGGGATTCTCCTGTCATGATAACAGCCTGTTAGGATGGGACTCTCCTGTCATGATAACAGCCTGTTGGAGTGGGAATCTCCTATCATGATAACAGCCTGTTAGAGTGGGACTCTCCTGTCATGATAACAGCCTGTTAGAGTGGGATTATCCTATCATGATAACAGCCTGTTAGAGTGGGACTCTCCTGTCATGATAACAGCCTGTTAGGATGGGACTCTCCTATCATGATACAGCCTGTTAGAGTGGGATTATCCTATCATGATAACAGCCTGTTAGAGTGGGACTCTCCTATCATGATACAGCCTGTTAGGATGGGACTCTCCTGTCATGATGACAGCCTGTTAGAGTGGGACTCTCCTGTCATGATAACAGCCTGTTAGGATGGGATTCTCCTGTCATGATAACAGCCTGTTAGAGTGGGACTCTCCTATCATGATAACAGCCTGTTAGAGTGGGACTCTCCTGTCATGATAACAGCCTGTTAGGATGGGATTCTCCTGTCATGATAACAGCCTGTTAGGATGGGACTCTCCTGTCATGATGACAGCCTGTTAGGATGGGACTCTCCTGTCATGATAACAGCCTGTTAGGATGGGATTCTCCTGTCATGATAACAGCCTGTTAGGATGGGACTCTCCTTTCATGATAACAGCCTGTTAGGATGGGACTATTCTGTCATGATAACAGCCTGTTAGAGTGGGACTTTCCTGTCATGATAACAGCCTGTTAGAGTGGGATTATCCTATCATGATAACAGCCTGTTAGGATGGGACTCTCCTATCATGATAACAGCCTGTTAGAGTGGGACTCTCCTGTCATGATAACAGTCTGTTAGGATGGAACTCTCCTGTCATGATAATAGCCTGTTAGAGTGGGACTCTCCTATCATGATAACAGCCTGTTAGAGTGGGACTCTCCTATCATGATAACAGCCTGTTAGGATGGGACTCTCCTGTCATGATAACAGCCTGTTAGAGTGGGACTTTCCTGTCATGATAACAGCCTGTTGGGATGGGATTCTCCTGTCATGATAACAGCCTGTTAGGATGGGACTCTCCTGTCATGATAACAGCCTGTTAGGATGGGGACTCTTCTGTCATGATAACAGCCTGTTAGGATGGGACTCTCCTGTCATGATAACAGCCTGTTAGGATGGGACTCTCCTGTCATGATAACAGCCTGTTAGGATGGGACTCTCCTGTCATGATAACAGCCTGTTAGAGTGGGACTCTCCTGTCATGATAACAGCCTGTTAGGATGGGATTCTCCTGTCATGATAACAGCCTGTTAGGATGGGACTCTCCTGTCATGATAACAGCCTGTTAGGATGGGACTCTTCTGTCATGATAACAGCCTGTTAGAGTGGGACTCTCCTGTCATGATAACAGCCTGTTAGAGTGGGATTATCCTATCATGATAACAGCCTGTTAGGATGGGACTCTCCAATCATGATAACAGCCTGTTAGAGTGGGACTCTCCTGTCATGATAACAGCCTGTTAGGATGGGATTATCCTGTCATGATAACAGCCTGTTAGGATGGGACTCTCCTATCATGACTACAGCCTGTTAGAGTGGGACTCTCCTATCATGATAACAGCCTGTTAGGATGGGACTCTCCTGTCATGATAACAGCCTGTTGGAGTGGGACTCTCCTGTCATGATAACAGCCTGTTAGGATGGGACTTTCCTATCATGATAACAGCCTGTTAGTATGGGACTCTCCTATCATGATAACAGCCTGTTAGAGTGGGACTCTCCTGTCATGATAACAGCCTGTTAGGATGGGACTCTCCTATCATGATACAGCCTGTTAGGATGGGACTCTCCTGTCATGATGACAGCCTGTTAGAGTGGGACTCTCCTGTCATGATAACAGCCTGTTAGGATGGGACTCTCCTGTCATGATAACAGCCTGTTAGGATGGGACTCTCCTGTCATGATAACAGCCTGTTAGAGTGGGACTCTCCTGTCATGATAACAGCCTGTTAGAGTGGGATTATCCTATCATGATAACAGCCTGTTAGGATGGGACTCTCCAATCATGATAACAGCCTGTTAGAGTGGGACTCTCCTGTCATGATAACAGCCTGTTAGGATGGGATTATCCTGTCATGATAACAGCCTGTTAGGATGGGACTCTCCTATCATGACTTAAGCCTGTTAGAGTGGGACTCTCCTATCATGATAACAGCCTGTTAGGATGGGACTCTCCTGTCATGATAACAGCCTGTTGGAGTGGGACTCTCCTGTCATGATAACAGCCTGTTAGGATGGGACTTTCCTATCATGATAACAGCCTGTTAGGATGGGACTCTCCTATCATGATAACAGCCTGTTAGAGTGGGACTCTCCTGTCATGATAACAGCCTGTTAGGATGGGACTCTCCTATCATGATACAGCCTGTTAGGATGGGACTCTCCTGTCATGATAACAGCCTGTTAGAGTGGGACTCTCCTGTCATGATAACAGCCTGTTAGGATGGGACTCTCCTGTCATGATAACAGCCTGTTAGGATGGGACTCTCCTGTCATGATAACAGCCTGTTTGGATGGGACTCTCCTATCATGATAACAGCCTGTTAGAGTGGGACTCTCCTGTCATGATAACAGCCTGTTAGGATGGGACTCTCCTGTCATGATAACAGCCTGTTAGGATGGGACTCTCCTGTCATGATAACAGCCTGTTAGGATGGGACTCTCCTGTCATGATAACAGCCTGATAGAGTGGGACTCTTCTGTCATGATAACAGCCTGTTAGAGTGCGACTCTCCTATCATGATGACAACCTGTTAGAGTGGGACTCTCCTATCATGATAACAGCCTGTTAGAGTGGGACTCTCCTATCATGATAACAGCCTGTTAGAGTGGGACTCTCCTATCATGATAACAGCCTGTTAGGATGGGACTCTCCTGTCATGATAACAGCCTGTTAGGATGGGACTCTCCTGTCATGATAACAGCCTGTTAGGATGGGACTCTCCTGTCATGATAACAGCCTGTTTGGATGGGACTCTCCTATCATGATAACAGCCTGTTAGAGTGGGACTCTCCTGTCATGATAACAGCCTGTTAGAGTTGGACTCTCCTATCATGATAACAGCCTGTTAGGATGGGACTCTTCTGTCATGATAACAGCCTGTTAGAGTGGGACTCTCCTGTCATGATAACAGCCTGTTAGGATGGGACTCTCCTGTCATGATGACAGCCTGTTAGAGTGGGACTCTCCTGTCATGATAACAGCCTGTTAGGATGGGACTCTCCTGTCATGATAACAGCCTGTTAGGATGGGACTCTCCTGTCATGATAACAGCCTGTTAGAGTGGGACTCTCCTATCATGATACAGCCTGTTAGAGTGGGATTATCCTATCATGATAACAGCCTGTTAGAGTGGGACTCTCCTATCATGATACAGCCTGTTAGAGTGGGATTATCCTATCATGATAACAGCCTGTTAGAGTGGGACTCTCCTATCATGATAACAGCCTGTTAGAGTGGGACTCTCCTGTCATGATAACAGCCTGTTGGAGTGGGATTCTCCTGGGGAAGCTAGGTTTTACTCCCAGTGAGGCTAGACTTGTGCTTCTGCTCACTAGATCTAGTTAGCACTGTCTTTGTTGTTTTCTACACCCACATATTCCCTATTACTTACAGACCCCTGCACCCACATATTCCCTTGTTGAGATTTACTTACAGACCCCTGCACCAACATATTCCCTGGTTGAGATTTACTTACAGACCCCTGCACCCACCTATTCCCTGGTTGAGATTTACTTACAGACCCCTGCACCCACGTATTCCCTGGTTGAGATTTACTTACAGACCCCTGCACCAACATATTCCCTGGCTGAGATTTACTTACAGACCCCTGCACCCACGTATTCCCTGGTTGAGATTTACTTACAGACCCCTGCACCAACATATTCCCTGGCTGAGATTTACTTACAGACCCCTGCACCCACGTATTCCCTGGTTGAGATTTACTTACAGACCCCTGCACACACATATTCCCTGGTTGAGATCTGCATACAGGTTAGTTCTGGTTGAGATCTGCAAACAGGTTAGTTCTGGTTGGTTCTGCATACATGTAAAGCAGCTCCTGATGTGGTCCTCTGTAGCTCAGCTGGTAGAGCACGGCGCTTGTAACGCCAAGGTAGTGGGTTCGATCCCCAGGACCACCCATACACAAAAATGTATGCACGCATGACTGTAAGTCGCTTTGGATAAAAGCGTCTGCTAAATGGCATATTATTATTATTATTATAAGTCCCATAGCGGTCTCTTTCTGCTGTAAAGCAGCTCCTGATGCCAAGTCCCATAGCAGTCTATTTCTGCTGTAAAGCAGCTCCTGATGCCAAGTCCCATAGCAGTCTCTTTCTGCTGTAAAGCAGCTCCTGATGCCAAGTCCCATAGCGGTCTCTTTCTGCTGTAAAGCAGCTCCTGATGCCAAGTCCCATAGCAGTCTATTTCTGCTGTAAAGCAGCTCCTGATGCCAAGTCCCATAGCAGTCTATTTCTGCTGTAAAGCAGCTCCTGATGCCAAGTCCCATAGCGGTCTCTTTCTGCTGTAAAGCAGCTCCTGATGCCAAGTCCCATAGCGGTCTCTTTCTGCTGTAAAGCAGCTCCTGATGCCAAGTCCCACAGCAGTCTCTTTCTGCTGTAAAGCAGCTCCTGATGCCAAGTCCCATAGCAGTCTCTTTCTGCTGTAAAGCAGCTCCTGATGCCAAGTCCCATAGCAGTCTCTTTCTGCTGTAAAGCAGCTCCTGATTCCAAGTCCCATAGCGGTCTCTTTCTGCTGTAAAGCAGCTCCTGATGCCAAGTCCCATAGCAGTCTCTCTCTGCTGTAAAGCAGCTCCTGATGCCAAGTCCCATAGCAGTCTCTTTCTGCTGTAAAGCAGCTCCTGATGCCAAGTCCCATAGCAGTCTCTTTCTGCTGTAAAGCAGCTCCTGATGCCAAGTCCCATAGCAGCCTCTTTCTGCTGTAAAGCAGCTCCTGGTGCCAAGTCCCATTGCAGTCTCTTTCTGCTGTAAAGCAGCTCCTGATGCCAAGTCCCATAGCAGTCTCTTTCTGCTGTAAAGCAGCTCCTGATGCCAAGTCCCATAGCAGTCTCTTTCTGCTGTAAAGCAGCTCCTGATGCCAAGTCCCATAGCGGTCTCTTTCTGCTGTAAAGCAGCTCCTGATGCCAAGTCCCATATTAGCCTCTCTGTGCTGTAAAGCAGCTCCTGATGCCAAGTCCCATAGCAGTCTCTTTCTGCTGTAAAGCAGCTCCTGATGCCAAGTCCCATAGCAGTCTCTTTCTGCTGTAAAGCAGCTCCTGAATCCAAGTCCCATAGCAGTCTCTTTCTGCTGTAAAGCAGCTCCTGATGCCAAGTCCCATAGCGGTCTCTTTCTGCTGTAAAGCAGCTCCTGATGCCAAGTCCCATAGCAGCCTCTCTGTGCTGTAAAGCAGCTCCTGATGCCAAGTCCCATAGCAGTCTCTTTCTGCTGTAAAGCAGCAGCTGATGCCAAGTCCCATAGCAGCCTCATTCTGCTGTAAAGCAGCTGCTGATGCAAAGTCCCATAGCAGTCTCTTTCTGCTGTAAAGCAGCTCCTGATGCCAAGTCCCATAGCAGTCTCTTTCTGCTGTAAAGCAGCTCCTGATGCCAAGTCCCATAGCAGCCTCTCTCTGCTGTAAAGCAGCTCCTGATGCCAAGTCCCATAGCAGTCTCTTTCTGCTGTAAAGCAGCTCCTGATACCAAGTCCCATAGCAGTCTCTCTCTGCTGTAAAGCAGCTCCTGATGCCAAGTCCCATAGCAGTCTCTTTCTGCTGTAAAGCAGCTCCTGATACCAAGTCCCATAGCAGTCTCTTTCTGCTGTAAAGCAGCAGCTGATGCCAAGTCCCATAGCAGCCTCATTCTGCTGTAAAGCAGCTGCTGATGCAAAGTCCCATAGCAGTCTCTTTCTGCTGTAAAGCAGCTCCTGATGCCAAGTCCCATAGCAGTCTCTTTCTGCTGTAAAGCAGCTCCTGATGCCAAGTCCCATAGCAGCCTCTCTCTGCTGTAAAGCAGCTCCTGATGCCAAGTCCCATAGCAGCCTCATTCTGCTGTAAAGCAGCTGCTGATGCAAAGTCCCATAGCAGTCTCTTTCTGCTGTAAAGCAGCTCCTGATGCCAAGTCCCATAGCAGTCTCTTTCTGCTGTAAAGCAGCTCCTGATGCCAAGTCCCATAGCGGTCTCTTTCTGCTGTAAAGCAGCTCCTGATGCCAAGTCCCATAGCAGTCTCTTTCTGCTGTAAAGCAGCTCCTGATGCCAAGTCCCATAGCAGTCTCTTTCTGCTGTAAAGCAGCAGCTGATGCCAAGTCCCATAGCAGCCTCTCTCTGCTGTAAAGCAGCTCCTGATGCCAAGTCCCATAGCAGCCTCTCTCTGCTGTAAAGCAGCTCCTGACGCCAAGTCCCATAGCAGCCTCTTTCTGCTGTAAAGCAGAGGGTAACAGAACAAGTAGAGCAGGCGATGGGAGATTTCTTGTGAAGACACCTGGGTGACTTCATACTAAACGTCATGTAGCTCCCTCATTCATACACCTTATGGAACAGCGGGGACTGTGAAGCAACACAAACAGAGGCACAGACACATGCACACACACAAACACACAATAACATACGCACTATACACACAGGTACACATGGATTTTGTACTGTTGATATGTGGTAGTGGTGGAGTAGGGGCCTGAGGGCACACAGTGTGTTGTGAAATTTGTGAATGTATTGTAATGTTTTTTAAATCGTATCAACTGCCTTAATTTTGCTGGACCCCAGGAAGAGTAGCTGCTGCCTTGGCAGGAACTAATGGGGATCCATAATAAATACAAATACAACGACGCCTACTTGCTGTGCTCTTTTGGCCCCGAGGCACATTCATGTCAGCAGTTATGTATTTTGGCAGGTGAACACCACTGGTGGCAGAGGTAGATGGGTTAAGATGAAGCGGCCTGTACTTTCCAGGAATGTCCGGCTGAGGTCCTGGCTGAGGTCCTTTTTGGTCTAAATGTTGGTGGAAGTGGCTCCACATCATCTTCTGGGCTGGCCTCTTCACACCTCTAGATGGAGGGACGGGGGGAGGTGTGGAGCCAGAGACAGCAGCAGGGGTCGGACTGAAAAACAACAAAACAAATTCAGTTAAGAATACTTTTGCGGATGAGCCCTGCATCAATACATCAAATGAACAACACATATCTATAAACATATATATTATATAGAGTAGGGGGAACACAATCACTGTGGTGAGGTGTGTGTACCAATGGTAAATAAGGCTGGTGAGTGGAGGACGGCTCATAGTGGTGGCCGGGGTGGGGTGAATGAAAAGGAATCAAGCACATGGTTTTCGTCTGTTTGGTGCTGTTCCATTCACTCCACTCTGGTCATTCCACTCCATTCCGGCCATTGTTGTGGGCCGTCCTCCCGTCACCAGCCCCCACTGGATTTTACATATATATACAGTGGGGAGAACAAGTATTTGATACACTGCCGATTTTGCAGGTTTTCCTACTTATAAAGCATGTAGAGGTCTGTAATTTTTATCATATGTACACTTCAACTGTGAGAGACGGAATCTAAAACAAAAATCCAGAAAATCACATTGTACGATTTTTAAGTAATTAATTTGCATTTTATTGCATGACATAAGTATTTGATACATCAAAAAAACAGAACTTAATATTTGGTACAGAAACCTTTGTTTGCAATTACATAGATCATACGTTTCTTGTAGGTCTTGACCAGGTTTGCACACACTGCAGCAGGGATTTTGGCCCACTCCTCCATACAGACCTTCTCCAGATCCTTCAGGTTTCGGGGCTGTCGCTGGGCAATACGGACTTTCAGCTCCCTCCAAAGATGTTCTATTGGGTTCAGGTCTGGAGACTGGCTAGGCCACTCCAGGACCTTGAGATGCTTCTTACGGAGCCACTCCTTAGTTGCCCTGGCAGTGTGTTTCGGGTCGTTGTCATGCTGGAAGACCCAGCCACGACCCATCTTCAATGCTCTTACTGAGGGAAATAGGTTGTTGGCCAAGATCTCGCGATACATGGCCCCATCCATCCTCCCCTCAATACGGTGCAGTCGTCCTGTCCCCTTTGCAGAAAAGCATCCCCAAAGAATGATGTTTCCACCTCCATGCTTCACGGTTGGGATGGTGTTCTTGGGGTTGTACTCATCCTTCTTCTTCCTCCAAACACGGCGAGTGGAGTTTAGACCAAAAAGCTCTATTTTTGTCTCATCAGACCACATGACCTTCTCCCATTCCTCCTCTGGATCATCCATATGGTCATTGGCAAACTTCAGACGGGCCTGGACATGCGCTGGCTTGAGCAGGGGGACCTTGCGTGCGCTGCAGGATTTTAATCCATGACGGCGTAGTGTGTTACTAATGGTTTTCTTTGAGACTGTGGTCCCAGCTCTCTTCAGGTCATTGACCAGGTCCTGCCATGTAGTTCTGGGCTGATCCCTCACCTTCCTCATGATCATTGATGCCCCACGAGGTGAGATCTTGCATGGAGCCCCAGACCGAGGGTGATTGACCGTCATCTTGAACTTCTACCATTTTCTAATAATTGCGCCAACAGTTGTTGCCTTCTCACCAAGCTGCTTGCCTATTGTCCTGTAGCACATCCCAGCCTTGTGCAGGTCTACAATTTTATCCCTGATGTCCTTACACATCTCTCTGGTCTTGGCCATTGTGGAGAGATTGGAGTCTGTTTGATTGAGTGTGTGGACAAGTGTCTTTTATACAGGTAACGAGTTCAAACAGGTGCAGTTAATACAGGTAATGAGTGGAGAACAGGAGGGCTTCTTAAAGAAAACCTAACAGGTCTGTGAGAGCCGGAATTCTTACTGGTTGGTAGGTGATCAAATACTCATGTCATTCAATAAAATGCAAATTAATTACTTAAAAACCATACAATGTGATTTTCTGGATTTTTGTTTTAGATTCCGTCTCTCAAAGTTGAAGTGTACCTATGATAAAAATTACAGACCTCTACATGCTTTGTAAGTAGGAATACCTGCAAAATTGGCAGTGTATCAAATACTTGTTCTCCCCACTGTATATATATATATATATATATATATATATATATATATATATATATATATATATATATATATATATATATAATAGACCACAATGTATATATATATACATAGACCACAATGTATAGCCAATGTTTATTTTATGTTGACTTTGACATGCTGTGGCTGTGGTTTTCGAGTGCCTTGTTTGCTATTCATACACATATTTCATCAGTGATTATATTTATATATACAGCTCTGAAAAAAATTAAGAGACCACTGCAAATGTTTCTTAAATCAGCATCTCTACATGTATGACAGCCATTCCATTCCAGTGTCTGTTGAATTCCAACACAGGCACACCCCATTCTACTGAATTAGGTACTGATTAGGTGATCACCTGAACCAAATCTTATTTAACGAGGAACAGTATAAAAACCACTGCTGTGGTCATCACGACCCCCTTGCAATAGGACCAGCTGGATGGCAAAAACTGTGCTAATAGTACCTCAAAGTAATATTAATAAAACAATAACTATGGACCATGCCAAAATAGTTGAAAAGGAAAGTTTCGAGTGAGGAAAAGAAGGGTTCAATTCTGGCTTTACTGGCAGAGAGATACAGTGAGCGTCAGGTTGCTTCCGTCCTTAAGATTTCAAAAACGGCGGTTCATAAGAACAAGGTCAAGCAGCAGACATCGGGGACAACAAAGCTACAGACCGGCTGAGGGCGAAAACGACTCTCTACTGACCAGGATGACCGCCAACTCATTAGAATGTCACTCAACAACCGTAGGATGACATCAAGTGACCTACAAAAAGAATGGCAAACGGTAGCTAGGGTGAAGTACACGGCGAGGACGGTTCGAAACAGGCTCCTAGGGGCAGGGCTGAAGTCGTGCAAAGCTAGAAAAAAGCCCTTCATCAATGAGAAGCAAAGATGAGCCAGGCTGAGGTTTGCAAAATACCATAAGGATTGGACCGTAGAGGACTGGAGTAAGGTCATCTTCTCTGGTCATCTAATGATTAGACGGAGACCTGGAGAGGCCTACAAACCACAATGTCTCGCACTATATTCACTAAGTCCTCATCTACTGGTTCTGTGACACTTTCCCGGTCGATTTCTGCTATAATCTTGTCCAAATCTGTATACCTGGACTTTGATTGAGCTTTTCCAGTATTAGTAGCCACATTGTACTTTCAAAATTTGCAGAAAACGTTGTTTACTAAATCGAGCTTGATCCTTGTTTAGATTTCCAATGGACACTAAACCACGTAGCGCTGAATACACAGGCTTTTCCTCAGACAAAGGACCAGCTCATACTCCTGTAAAGCCCAGCTCATTGGCTATCTAGCTAGCTGTGTTTCAAAACGATAGGTGGTCATTGGACCAAGATACAGTCAATCAAGTAAATTATCTCTGCATGTCTGGCAGACATATCAGTATGGATGACGGATCACCACCTCAAGCTGAACCCTGGCAAGACGGAGCTGCTCTTCCTCCCGGGGAAGGACTGCCCGTTCCATGATCTCGCCATCACGGTTGACAACTCCGTTGTGTCCTCCTCCCAGATTGCGAAGAGCCTTGGCGTGACCCTGGACAACACCCTGTCGTTCTCCGCTAACATCAAGGCGGTGACCCGATCCTGCAGGTTCATGCTCTACAACATTCGGAGAGTACGACCCTGCCTTACACAGGAAGCGGCACAGGTCCTAATCCAGGCACTTGTCATCTCCCGTCTGGATTACTGCAACTCGCTGTTGGCTGGGCTCCCTGCCTGTGCCATTAAACCCCTACAACTCATCCAGAATGCCGCAGCCCGTCTGGTGTTCAACCTTCCCAAGTTCTCTCACGTCACCCCGCTCCTCCGCACACTCCACTGGCTTCCAGTTGAAGCTCGCATCTGTTACAAGACCATGGTGCTTGCCTATGGAGCTGTGAGGGGAACGGCACCTCTGTACCTTCAGGCTCTGATCAGTCCCTACACCCAAACGAGGGCATTGCGTTCATCCACCTCTGGCCTGCTGGCTCCCCTTCCTCTGCGGAAGCATAGTTCCCGCTCAGCCCAGTCAAAACTGTTCGCTGCTCTGGCACCCCAATGGTGGAACAAGCTCCCTCACGACGCCAGGACAGCGGAGTCACTCACCACCTTCCGGAGACATTTGAAACCCCACCTCTTTAAGGAATACCTGGGATAGGATAAAGTAATCCTTCTACCCCCCCCCCCCCCCAAAAAAAAATAATAAAAAATTGTAAAGTGGTTATCCCACTGGCTATAGGGTGAATGCACCAATTTGTAAGTCACTCTGGATAAGAGCGTCTGCTAAATGACGTAAATGTAAATGTAAACACCGCCCGTCTCATCGGCCCGAAATGATGTCGTGTCTTCGTGGCTAAAATTGTTTCTGTATCGGATAAACCTAATGCAGAATGATGAAGGAAAGGCTGATTACCTTCTGGAGTGTCTGAGGAATAAATAGGAACCTAATTTGACTGGCTGAAACAAGGTTTAGCTTGACATTTTGACAAATGTATTTCTTTGCAAGTTGAACGAATGGGAATACAACATCGATCATGCATACAATATGGGTCGTGTTAGGATATAAAAATAGATTTTATCAAACATAACTACGCTATATTTTATCTCTGGGACCCTCAGGATGACAAATCATAGCAAGATTACAGAATGTAAGTACATTATTTACCTTCAGAGGTGAATGTATCAAACCAGTTGCCTTGATAAAAGTATTTTGCTGTTGTGCACTAACTTCAAACAATAGCATGGTATTTTTTCTTATTGTGGAGGAGACCTCTGCACACTTGGTGGTGAGAAGTATAGATTAAAAGAAGACGTATTTTGAATTCCAAATGGACTCCTAGGTCCCCATAGCTCCTAACCCGTACTCCCTAGCTTTAGGTTAACCCCTAACCCCATAGGCAGTCCTGTGAATCATTGAATAGCAGACGTGTAAGCAATATGGTGGAAATTCCAGAAGGTGATGCAAGGTGGAGCAATTAACATTTTGCATACCTGTCCAATGATTGCTCCACAGGAGTGCCTAGGGGTCAATTGGAATTCAGCAGCCATGCTGACAAGAGAGAGGGTGAGAGAGGGTGCTAATGGGGGAGGTTTCCATTGGGCTTTAGGTTCATACTGTGAAAAGTAGTAAAGTGAAAACTGATTTCTAAAGGAAAAAGGTTACATTGATGTTATGGAAGAGAAGGTAGTCTTAGAATATTAGACATCAGAATAATGTCTCGGACAACAATCATCGGGATGGTTACTATGTTTATCAAAGCAGACAGTACAACAGCTGAATATTCAAACAGTAACTGCTCCCAACAGTCGGTTTGTTTCACAGCTTCACCAAGACCCAGAAGAGAACTCATAACAGGAGAACTAATGAGAAACAGTGTTCCACAAAAAGATTACAAGCCCAGGGACTCGTCAAGCTGTTTTTTGCTCCACAGCAAAACTTTGCAAAAAACGTTATGCAAATGTGAACAAAATGGTGCACATTCTTTGACGATCACAAAAATGAAGGAAGTGTTTTTTTAACAGAAGGAGACATAACAAGAACACACACAAACACACCAAAAGCCAAATTATATATTACACCTCAGTCACACAAAAGGCCCAATTAGAATTCCTCACAGACTAAGGAATGCTGTGGCTCTGTTATTTAACCCCTGTTGTTTGTATCTCTTCTCTCTCCCTCTTCTCTCTCTCTCTCTCTCTCTCTCTCTCTCTCTCTCTCTCTCTCTCTCTCTCTCTCTCTCTCTCTCTCTCTCTCTCTCTCTCGCTCTCTCTCTCTCTCCCTCTCTCTCTCTCTCTCTCTCTCTCTCTCTCTCTCTCTCTCTCTCTCTCTCTCTCTCTCTCGCTCTCTCTCTCTCTCTCTCTCTCTCTCTCTCTCTCTCTCTCTCTCTCTCTCTCTCTCTCTCTCTCTCTCTCTCTCTCTCTCTCTCTCTCTCTCTCTTCTCTCTTCTCTCTTCTCTCTCTCTCTCTCTCTCTCTCTCTCTCTCTCTCTCTCTCTCTCTCTCTCTCTCTCTCTCTCTCTCTCTCTCTCTCTCTCTCTCTCTCTCTCTCTCTCTCTCTCTCTCTTTCTCTCTCTCGCTCTCTCTCTCTCTCTCTCTCTCTCTCTCTCTCTCTCTCTCTCTCTCTCTCTCTCTCTCTCTCTCTCTCTCTCTCTCTCTCTCTCTCTCTCTCTCTCTCTCTCTCTCTCTCTCTCTCTCTCTCTCTCTCTCTCTCTCTCTCTCTCTCTCTCTCTCTCTCTCTCTCTCTCTCTCTGTCTCTCTCTCTCTCTCTCTCTCTCTCTCTCTCTCTCTCTCTCTCTCTCTCTCTCTCTCTCTCTCTCTCTCTCTCTCTCTCTCTCTCTCTCTCTCTCTCTCTCTCTCAGATTGCAGCATGTAGATTACACCTCTTTACCTGGAGGTGTGTACCTCACTCTAAGGCCAGGTGTTAGGAGGTGAGGATTGTTATTGTTCTCAGGTTACGTTACCTTATTTCTAGGTCAGATTAGCCTTTACGGCTCGCACTAGCCAAGGCTCATGCAAAGCTACTTAGTTCTGTTACTTACTTCCCAGACATGCCAGCAGAAATACTGCAGGCATGGGACGTCAAAATTGCATATTTTTCTTTGTTCTAACACGTAAACAAAAATTAAACTTCAGAAATGCTGTCTGCTGTTGTCTTTTTAGCAAACATTCCTGCCGACAGTCAGCCAAAACCTGCCAGCGGCTGTCTGTCTCCCAGAGCCTTTGGTGTTTCTCCGGTCTTAGAGAGTTGCGTTCTGTTCTTCTGGCCTTTTGACCTGGGGTGCAACAAGGCAGTCACAAGCAAGGGATTGGGAAAGTAAAGTTAAGAGGGGTGACCGGAGGGGTGGCCAGGGATAGAGGTTGAGGCTTAAGGGGGTGACCAAAGGGGTGGCCAGGAATAGAGGTTGAGGCTTAAGGGGGTGACCAATGTGAGATGCTATCTCTCAGTTTTTTGATGTGTGAGAATGATGCTGCGGTAGCTACTGCCATCCCGGAGAGGCGATGACACTCTCTCTATTTTTAAAGGTGTGAAAGCTGCCCTCCCTAGGCCTCGGAGAAAGAGTGAGGCTGCTGGATGAGGTGCATCAGTTTGGGCTGTGAGACTGAGATTGTGAGACTGAAGCTATCTTTATTGGTTTAAAATGAGTCATCAAATTGACATCATCATTAGGCCGGCTTTCACCTGGTCAGTTATTTCAGATCAGAGCAGCGAAGAAGAGGCGAGTTGAGGACAGATGTTCTAGTCAGTTGCGAAAGAGTCAGAAACATTACTTTCATTATATAAAATACGTATTTGGCATTTCACGTACAGTAGGCATATTCATGGTGTTGATTACATAGTTACACAATTATAATACTGTAGACTGTTAATCCCATGATCCTAGTTTTCTAGCTAGTGTGTTGGACACACACACACACACAAACACACACACACACACACCTAATGCTGGTGATAGTGTGTAGGATCTGGAACACACTGATACTTGCACCAATCCTATCTTCCAATATTTCCATTTGAGTCATTTAGCAGACGATCTTATCCCGAGCCACTAATATCTCCCTGAGGCTGAGATACTGTGGGACGTTATGGGGAAATGAGACAGGGACAATGGGTAAGTGGGGACTCAATAAGCTGCTGAAGAATCACAGTAACACGTAGTGCCTTTATAACATGGCGTGATGAAGAGGAGGCCCGTTACGTGGGAAGAAGTGTTAATGCTAAGATAGTGGTCGGTCATCACACACTGCACTGCACACTGTAAGTGGCTAGGATGTTGCTTGAATAAACCAGAGTTACAATGCCTTCCCACATCAATCAGAAAAGGAAAAGCTGTTTCTTGTCATAATACCTTGTCAAACTCCCTGTAAAGATGTTGTCAGGAGGGGCAGTGAGTATAGAGATGTTGTCAGGAGGGGCAGTGAGAGTAGAGATGTTGTCAGGAGGGGCAGTGAGAGTAGAGATGTTGTCAGGAGGGGCAGTGAGAGTAGAGATGTTGTCAGGAGGGGCAGTGAGTGTAGAGATGTTGTCAGGAGGGGCAGTGAGTGTAGAGATGTTGTCAGGAGGGGCAGTGAGTGTAGAGATGTTGTCAGGAGGGGCAGTGAGTGTAGAGATGTTGTCAGGAGGGGCAGTGAGTGTAGAGATGTTGTCAGAAGGGGCAGTGAGTTTAGAGATGTTGTCAGGAGGGGCAGTGAGAGTTGAGATGTTGTCAGGAGGGGCAGTGAGTTCAGAGATGTTGTCAGGAGTGGCGGTGCGTTTAGAGATGTTGTCAGGAGGGGCAGTGAGTGTAGAGATGTTGTCAGAAGGGGCAGTGAATTTAGAGATGTTGTCAGGAGGGGCAGTGAGTTTAGAGATGTTGTCACGAGGGGCAGTGAGTTTAGAGATGTTGTCAGGAGGGGCAGTGAGTGTAGAGATGTTGTCAGGAGGGGCAGTGAGTGTAGAGATGTTGTCAGGAGGGGCAGTGAGTGTAGAGATGTTGTCAGGAGGGGCAGTGAGTGTAGAGATGTTGTCAGGAGGGGCAGTGAGTTTAGAGATGTTGTCAGGAGGGGCAGTGAGTGTAGAGATGTTGTCAGAAGGGGCAGTGAGTTTAGAGATGTTGTCAGGAGGGGCAGTGAGAGTTGAGATGTTGTCAGGAGGGGCAAAGAGTTCAGAGATGTTGTCAGGAGTGGCGGTGCGTTTAGAGATGTTGTCAGGAGGGGCAGTGAGTTTAGAGATGTTGTCAGAAGGGGCAGTGAATTTAGAGATGTTGTCAGGAGGGGCAGTGAGTTTAGAGATGTTGTCACGAGGGGCAGTGAGTTTAGAGATGTTGTCAGGAGGGGCAGTGAGTGTAGAGATGTTGTCAGGAGGGGCAGTAAGTGTAGAGATGTTGTCAGGAGGGGCAGTGAGTGTAGAGATGTTGTCAGGAGGGGCAGTGAGTGTAGAGATGTTGTCAGGAGGGGCAGTGAGTATAGAGATGTTGTCAGGGAGGGGCAGTAAGTGTAGAGATGTTGTCAGGAGGGGCAGTGAGTTTAGAGATGTTGTCAGGAGGGGCAGTGAGTTTACAGATGTTGTCAGGAGGGGCAGTGAGTTTAGAGATGTTGTCAGGAGGGGCAGTGAGTGTAGAGATGTTGTCAGGAGGGGCAGTGAGTTTAGAGATGTTGTCAGGAGGGGCAGTGAGTTTAGAGATGTTGTCAGGGGGGGGCAGTGAGTTTAGAATTGTTGTCAGGAGGGGCAGTGAGAGTAGAGATGTTGTCAGGAGGCAGTGAGAGTAGAGATGTTGTCAGGAGGGGCAGTGAGTTTATAGATGTTGTCAGGAGGTGCAGTGAGTTTAGAGATGTTGTCAGGAGGGGCAGTGAGTTTAGAGATGTTGTCAGGAGGGGCAGTGAGAGTAGAGATGTTGTCAGGAGGCAGTGAGAGTAGAGATGTTGTCAGGAGGGGCAGTGAGAGTAGAGATGTTGTCAGGAGGGGCAGTGAGGGTAGAGATGTTGTCGAAGGCAGTGAGAGTAGAGATGTTGTCGAAGGCAGTGAGAGTAGAGATGTTGTCGAAGGCAGTGAGTTTAGAGATGTTGTCAGGAGGGGCAGTGAGAGTAGAGATGTTGTCAGGAGGCAGTGAGAGTAGAGATGTTGTCAGCAGGGGCAGTGAGAGTAGAGATGTTGTCAGGAGGGGCAGTGAGAGTAGAGATGTTGTCAGGAGGGGCAGTGAGAGTAGAGATGTTGTCAGGAGGCAGTGAGAGTAGAGATGTTGTCAGGAGGGGCAGTGTGAGTATAGATGTTGTCAGGAGGCAGTGAGAGTAGAGATGTTGTCAGGAGGGGCAGTGAGAGTAGAGATGTTGTCAGGAGGCAGTGAGAGTAGAGATGTTGTCAGGAGGGGCAATGTGAGTAGAGATGTTGTCAGGAGGCTGTGAGAGTAGAGATGTTGTCAGGAGGGGCAGTGAGAGTAGAGATGTTGTCAGGAGGGGCAGTGAGAGTAGAGATGTTGTCAGGAGGGGCAGTGAGTGTAGAGATGTTGTCAGGTGGGGCAGTGAGTGTAGAGATGTTGTCAGGTGGGGCAGTGAGAGTAGAGATGTTGTCAGGAGGGGCAGTGAGAGTAGAGATGTGTTCAGGAGGGGCAGTGAGAGTAGAGATATTGTCAGGAGAAGCAGTGAGAGTAGAGATGTTGTCGAAGGCAGTGAGTGGCTCTTATTTGTGTGTCCTTTGTTCATATCTGATTAACAAACATCTGCTGAGTCGGGTTGGTCTCTGCCTTACCCACTGACGGACGTCATCATAAAGTGATGTCCCGCAACATAATAAATCCAATCTGCATATCTAAGCCAGTGTTGTGCATCCCAAATGGCACCCTATGCCCCACATAGGGCTCTGGTCAAAAGTAGTGAACTATATAGGGAATAGGGTGAAATTTGGTACACAACCTGATTCTTTACTATAACAGGAAGAAGCATGCCGAATAACAAATGCTAAGTAAACTTGGCAGCAGTGTCAGTGCTCTAGTTTATAAAAACAATAGCCTACACTACATGCCTTCCTTTCTCCTTTTAAAAGAATGCAAATCAATTTCCTGTCATTTTATGCCTTTGCCATTGATATTGACAGTCTGTTGAATAGAAGAGAAAGGCCATTTGAAAATGTAATTTCCCGAGGCGTCGGTCGAGGTGTTTAGCAGAAAACCTCCTGGGAATGTGCCTACGTCTCAAACGGCACCCCACATAGTGCAGTACCTTCTGGGCAGGTCTCATGGGTCTCTGGTCAAAAGTAGTGCACTATAAAGGGAATAGGGTACTATTTGGGATACATCAGACTGTTCTCCATTTCTCAATAGTAACATGTAACCATGTAGCAAAATACCTCCTTAGAACTTGGATCTACTTAGATGTCAGGGCTACTCACACATAGGCAGATCTGAAACTGAAGCACTTCATTTTGTTCCCTTTACAAATTTATTTTAAAGAGAGCACAGTGCCTTGAGGAGAGGCAGAAGCAGATACACATACTAGGCTACATACAACGATGCCCAAGACCAAATGATCGGAAACTGACACAATATTATTTACCCCCCCCCCCCAAATACAATCTAGGCTCTATTGTCCCCAAGTAACTGTTTTTTTTATTTTTATTTTTTTATTTTAGTCATTTAGCAGACGCTCTTATCCAGAGCGACTTACAGGAGCAATTAGGGTTAAGTGCCTTGCTTAAGGGCACATCAACAGATTTTTCACATAGTCGGCTCGGGGATTAGAACCAGCGACCTTTCGGTTACTGGCACAACGCTCTTACCCACTAAGCTACCTGCCGCCAGGAGGGGCAGTGAGAGTAGAGATGTTGTCAGGAGGGGCAGTGAGAGTGTTCTTGTCTCTAGGAAGTAACAATATAATTAGTCGATGACAATGAGATACATGGACACTGAAAGGACAATCCAAAAGAGGAAATATAGCATGTATGTCAATAACTGGCAGTAATTGTTCTATGGATAAGTGTGCGTGTGTGTGTGTGTGTGTGTGTGTGTGTGTGTGTGGGCCAGAGGGTGTGAGTGGGTGTGTGTGTGTGTGTGTGTGTGTCTGTGCATATGAATGGGAGAGTGAAGGAGGATGAATATGAATTTGTGTAGGAGGGAGGGAGAGAATGGGTGTGTGGAGGCATAGGGTATATGTTGTGTGTTTTATGAAGGAGAATGGATGAGTAAGTAAGATGTATAGAGGGGTGTAAATGTGTCTGAGAAGAAGAGAGTGGGGAAATGACGGAGGGGGGAGGTGGTGATAAGCTTAGACTGGGTGGATAAGAGATGGAGGGGAGATGGCGATAAGCTTAGCCTGGGTGGATAAGAGATGGAGGGGTGGTGGTGATAAGCTTAGCCTGGGTGGATAAGAGATGGAGGGGAGATGGTGATAAGCTTAGCCTGGGTGGATAAGAGATGGAGGGGTGGTGGTGATAAGGTTAGCCTGGGTGGGTAAGAGATGGAGGGGTGGTGGTGATAAGCTTAGCCTGGGTGGATAAGAGATGGAGGGGTGGTGGTGATAAGCTTAGCCTGGGTGGATAAGAGATGGAGGGGTGGTGGTGATAAGCTTAGCCTGGGTGGATAAGAGATGGAGGGGAGATGGTGATAAGCTTAGCCTGGGTGGATAAGAGATGGAGGGGTGGTGGTGATAAGCTTAGCCTGGGTGGATAAGAGATGGAGGGGAGATGGTGATAAGCTGGGGCAAGGGTGGATAAGAGATGGAGGGGAGATGGTGATAAGCTGGGGCAAGGGTGGGTAAGGATGGGACAAGCTTGGCTTGGGGGGGTTAAAGGGGGGAGAACAGGGAGGGGGTGGTGGAGAGGGATGGATGTGGTTTGGGAGAGAGAGAAGGAAGGACTTATTTCTACTACAATATATTGTTATATTTTTATATGACATGTAAATGTATTGTAAAATGAATAAGAGTTCTGGACAGATTAGGAAAGGACGTTGAATCAATATAATTCCTTGTTTGTCGTTATGGTAGTTTTAATGGTAGTTATTGGTGAGAATGGAGAGGGGCTATGTCAGGGGGATTGGGACGGGGTGACTGGGAGGGATCAGACATTTCTCTGAGGTGTGCGTGGGGCCTCCACTCATCCCCTTCTGTCTCCCGGAGGACACACTCACCCCAAGTAGACCCAAAAGCCAAATTATATATTACACCTCAGTCACACAAAAGGCCCAATTAGAATTCCTCACAGGAATGCTGTGGCTCTGTTATTTAACCCCTGTTGTTTGTCTCTTCTCTCTCTCTCTCTATCTCTCTCTCTCTCTCTCTCTCTCTCTCTCTCTCTCTCTCTCTCTCTCTCTCTCTCTCTCTCTCTCTCTCTCTCTCTCTCTCTCTCTCTACCTCTCTCTCTCTCTCTCTCTCTCTCTCTCTCTCTTTCTCTCTTTCTCTCTCTCTCTCTCTCTCTCTCTCTCTCTCTCTCTCTCTCTCTCTCTCTCTTCATCTCTCTCTCTCTCTCACTCCCCCCCTCTCTCTCTCTCTCTCCCTCTCGCCTCTCTCTAATTGTGTAAAAGGGTTCAGTCTTTTTTCAAATGTATGTATCCACATTTGTTTTGGTACATTAAGAGAGGAGTTGGAGCTAAAAATCCCTAAAAAGGCACAGCGCTTCAAGGACAAATATGTACCTTGCTTCATGTTTTTTGTGTGGTGTCTTTTGTTAAATGGTAGCTCAGCCCACATGCCCACACGCTCTATATATGTAATGTATACAATAACTATGTATTTATACTATGATCCTTCCCTTCTATGGAATGCCCAGCGCCCTCATATGTCATCTCTGCTAAAAATGTTTTACTTGGTTCTTCAGATAAGGTTAACTTTGATTAAAGACCAACAAAATCCAACTTATCACATGGAATGTGCAAGGGCCGTGATAAACAGGTTTCCCTCAAAAATGTCCCTGTATTTAGCGCCATCCATCATTCCTTCAGCATGAAGCTGCCACCACCATGCTTCACTGTGGGGATGGTGTTCTCGGGGTGATGAGAGGTGATGGGTTTGCGCCAGACATAAAGTTTTCCTTGTTGGCCAAAAAGGTCAATTTTAGTCTCATCTGACCAGAGTACCTTCTTCCATATGTTAATGTTAATGTTAATAAAAATCAATTTAAATTACAGGTTGTAATGCAACAAAATAGGAAAAATGCCAAGGGGGATGAATACTTTTGCAAGGCACCAAACTTTTTAATGATTATTTCATTGGCAAGATTATCAAACTTAGGCATGACATGCCAGCAACAAATGCTGACACTACACGTACAAGTATAACCAATCAAATTGTGAAAGACAAGCATAGTCATTTAAAATACCGTAAAATTAGTGTGGAAGAGATTCATTTTTTGTTATTGTCTATCAACCAAGACAAGCCACCGGGGTCTGACAACTACGATAGAAAATTACTGGGAATAATAGCAGACGATATTGCCACTCCTATTTGCCATATCTTCAATTTAAGCCCTCAGGCCTGGAGGGAAGCAAAAGTAATTCCTCTACCCAAGACTAGTAAAGAACCATTTACTAGCTCAAATAGCCCGACCAATCAGCCTGTTACCAAACCCTTAGGAAACTTATGGAAAAAAAATGGTGCTTGACCAGATACAATGCTATTTTACTGTGACAGACTTTCAGCATGCTAACAGGGAAGGACATTCAACAAGCACAGCACTTACACAAATGACTGATGATTGGCTGAGAGAAATTGATGCTAAAATGATTATGGGAGTTACATTGGGGAGAAGAGGAACTCAATAGAACAGAACAGGTGGGCCTCTCTCTCTTAAAGAATCCACAGTGGTGTGTGATTGTGTGTATATAGTGTCTATGTATAGTGTGTGTGTTTTTGTGTATAGTGTGTACAGTATATATAGTGTGTGTGTGTATCTGTGTGTGCGTGTGTAACACACAAAACAGGAAGCCTCGCCGATGGAATCGCTGTATCCCTCTGTCCTTGGGGAGTTTGGCCAGGAGTTTAACTCTTCCTGTTGACAGTCTCTTTAATAGAAGAAAATAAGGCCTTCGCTGCCTGTTAACTGGAGGAAGTAAGACTTTAGATGCGTGTTAACTGGAGGAAGTAAGACTTTAGATGCCTGTTAACTGGAGGAAATAAGGCCTTCGCTGCCTGTTAACTGGAGGAAATAAGGCCTTCGCTGCCTGTTAACTGGAGGAAATAAGGCCTTCGCTGCCTGTTAACTGGAGGAAATAAGGCCTTCGCTGCGTGTTAACTGGAGGAAATAAGGCCTTTGCTGCGTGTTAACTGGAGGAAATAAGGCCTTCGCTGCCTGTTAACTGGAGGAAATAAGGCCTTCGCTGCGTGTTAACTGGAGGAAATAAGGCCTTCGCTGCCTGTTAACTGGAGGAAATAAGGCCTTCGCTGCCTGTTAACTGGAGGAAATAAGGCCTTCGCTGCCTGTTAACTGGAGGAAATAAGGCCTTCGCTGCGTGTTAACTGGAGGAAATAAGGCCTTCGCTGCCTGTTAACTGGAGGAAATAAAGCCTTCGCTGCCTGTTAACTGGAGGAAATAAGACTTTAGATGCGTGTTAACTGGAGGAAGTAAGACTTTAGATGCGTGTTAACTGGAGGAAATAAGGCCTTCGCTGCCTGTTAACTGGAGGAAATAAGGCCTTCGCTGCCTGTTAACTGGAGGAAATAAGGCCTTCGCTGCCTGTTAACTGGAGGAAATAAGGCCTTCGCTGCCTGTTAACTGGAGGAAATAAGGCCTTCGCTGCCTGTTAACTGGAGGAAATAAGACTTTAGATGCATGTTAACTGGAGGAAGTAAGACTTTAGATGCGTGTTAACTGGAGGAAATAAGGCCTTCGCTGCCTGTTAACTGGAGGAAATAAGGCCTTCGCTGCCTGTTAACTGGAGGAAATAAGGCCTTCGCTGCCTGTTAACTGGAGGAAATAAGGCCTTCGCTGCCTGTTAACTGGAGGAAATAAGGCCTTCGCTGCCTGTTAACTGGAGGAAATAAGGCCTTCGCTGCGTGTTAACTGGAGGAAATAAGGCCTTCGCTGCCTGTTAACTGGAGGAAATAAGGCCTTCGCTGCGTGTTAACTGGAGGAAATAAGGCCTTCGCTGCCTGTTAACTGGAGGAAATAAAGCCTTCGCTGCCTGTTAACTGGAGGAAATAAGGCCTTCGCTGCCTGTTAACTGGAGGAAATAAGACTTTAGATGCGTGTTAACTGGAGGAAGTAAGACTTTAGATGCGTGTTAACTGGAGGAAATAAGGCCTTCGCTGCCTGTTAACTGGAGGAAATAAGGCCTTCGCTGCCTGTTAACTGGAGGAAATAAGGCCTTCGCTGCCTGTTAACTGGAGGAAATAAGGCCTTCGCTGCCTGTTAACTGGAGGAAATAAGGCCTTCGCTGCCTGTTAACTGGAGGAAATAAGGCCTTCGCTGCGTGTTAACTGGAGGAAATAAGGCCTTCGCTGCCTGTTAACTGGAAGAAATAAGGCCTTCGCTGCCTGTTAACTGGAGGAAATAAGGCCTTCGCTGCCTGTTAACTGGAGGAAATAAGGCCTTCACTGCCTGTTAACTGGAGGAAGTAAGACTTTAGATGCGTGTTAACTGGAGGAAATAAGGCCTTCGCTGCCTGTTAACTGGAGGAAATAAGGCCTTCGCTGCCTGTTAACTGGAGGAAATAAGGCCTTCGCTGCCTGTTAACTGGAGGAAATAAGGCCTTTGCTGCCTGTTAACTGGAGGAAATAAGGCCTTCGCTGCCTGTTAACTGGAGGAAATAAGGCCTTCGCTGCGTGTTAACTGGAGGAAATAAGGCCTTCGCTGCCTGTTAACTGGAGGAAATAAGGCCTTCGCTGCCTGTTAACTGGAGGAAATAAGGCCTTCGCTGCCTGTTAACTGGAGGAAATAAGGCCTTCGCTGCGTGTTAACTGGAGGAAATAAGGCCTTCGCTGCCTGTTAACTGGAGGAAATAAAGCCTTCGCTGCCTGTTAACTGGAGGAAATAAGGCCTTCGCTGCCTGTTAACTGGAGGAAATAAGACTTTAGATGCGTGTTAACTGGAGGAAGTAAGACTTTAGATGCGTGTTAACTGGAGGAAATAAGGCCTTCGCTGCCTGTTAACTGGAGGAAATAAGGCCTTCGCTGCCTGTTAACTGGAGGAAATAAGGCCTTCGCTGCCTGTTAACTGGAGGAAATAAGGCCTTCGCTGCCTGTTAACTGGAGGAAATAAGGCCTTCGCTGCCTGTTAACTGGAGGAAATAAGGCCTTCGCTGCGTGTTAACTGGAGGAAATAAGGCCTTCGCTGCCTGTTAACTGGAAGAAATAAGGCCTTCGCTGCCTGTTAACTGGAGGAAATAAGGCCTTCGCTGCCTGTTAACTGGAGGAAATAAGGCCTTCACTGCCTGTTAACTGGAGGAAGTAAGACTTTAGATGCGTGTTAACTGGAGGAAATAAGGCCTTCGCTGCCTGTTAACTGGAGGAAATAAGGCCTTCGCTGCCTGTTAACTGGAGGAAATAAGGCCTTCGCTGCCTGTTAACTGGAGGAAATAAGGCCTTTGCTGCCTGTTAACTGGAGGAAATAAGGCCTTCGCTGCCTGTTAACTGGAGGAAATAAGGCCTTCGCTGCGTGTTAACTGGAGGAAATAAGGCCTTCGCTGCCTGTTAACTGGAGGAAATAAGGCCTTCGCTGCCTGTTAACTGGAGGAAATAAGGCCTTCGCTGCCTGTTAACTGGAGGAAATAAGGCCTTCGCTGCCTGTTAACTGGAGGAAATAAGGACTTAGCTGCCTGTTAACTGGAGGAAATAAGGACTTAGCTGCCTGTCAGAGACCAGAGATCTGGCCTAGCCCACATCTGCTGGGGTATTAACCCTACCTCCCTCTGTTCCTCCATTGATCTTTCAAAGAGTATATATATATATATATATATATATATATATATATATATATATATATATATAATCTATTCTCACCTTTATTTGCCCAGGTAAGCCAGTTGAGAACAAGTTCTCATTTACAACTGCGACCTGGCCAATATAAAGCAAAGCAGTGCGATAAAAACAACAACAACACAGAGTTACATATGGAATAAACAAAACGCACAGTCAATAACACAATAGAAACTAGAAAATATATATACAGTGTGTGCAAATGTAGTAAGTTATGGAGGTAAGGTAATAAATAGGCCATAGTGCAAAATAATAACAATTTAGTATTAACACTGGAGTGATAGATGTGCAGAAGATGATGTGCAAATAGAGATTTACATAAATAACAATGTAAATAACAATATGGGGATGAGGTAGTTGGGTGGGCTAATTTCAGAATGGCTGTGTACAGGTGCAGTGATCGGTAAGCTGCTCTGACAACTGATGCTTAAAGTTAGTGAGGGAGATAAGTGTCTCCAGCTTCAGAGATTTTTGTGAGATTTTTGTATATTTTCTACATTGTAGAATAGTAAAAATAAAGAAAAACCCTGGAATGAGAAGGTGTTTCCAAACTTTTGCTATACAGTACCGTAGCTCAAATAAGTTGTTATTTCTTAACCATTGTTTTGACTGTAATAGCCATGTTGTACAGGCCTTAGTCACTTAAGTTAACGTTGGTTACCCTCTCTTACAGTGATCATGTAACACTAGTTCAATTAAACTTGGTTCATCTCACTCTGTCCTTCTGCTTAAGTGCCTCTGGTTAAGTGCCTTGCTTAAGGGCACATCGACAGATTTTTCACCTAGTCGGCTCGGGGATTAGAACCAGCGACCTTTCGGTTACCGGCACAACGCTCTTAACCACTAAGCTACCTGCTTCAACCCAGCAGACAGTGGAGTCAACCAGCAGCGATCCAGAGAGACTCCCTGGGACGGTTTAGCACACGAGAGAAGGCAGTCCTATTTCCCTGTAGGAGGCCTCCATTCAGTTCCTCAGTTCCTCCCTGTAGGAGGCCTCCATTCAGTGCCTCTTTCCCTGTAGGAGTCCTCCATACACATTCACTTATACAATACAGCCTCTATCCAGCTATCCTCTATCCTCTCCACTGCTTCTATATACTGTAGCTCTGTGCTGGCTCTGAAGGCTCCTAGAGAGAGGAGAGACCAGGCAGGGCACCATGCTGGCTGGCTCCAACAAGCCTGAATACAAATGGATTTCTTTAGGATTAGACATGTGAATCCTTCAGAACAAAGAACAAACTTTCTCTCTCTCTTATCGGCTGGGGCTTTTGGGATTAGTGTGTGTGTGTGTGCGTGTGTATGTGTGTGTGTGAGCGTGTGTGTGTGTGTGTGAAGGATTTGGAGTCTCTTGTCTATTGTTTGCTGATTCTCTATTAGTAATCGATTGGTGGTGGTGGAATTCCCTTCCTCTTTTACAATCTCCATAAAGAGATCTCTCTCCACTAAGCCTGTGGAAATTAGTATTTTCTCCTAGAGGGGGTTTGGTTCATCTCTGTCACTTGAGGATTGTCATATTGTGAGATTTTTGATTTTGTGACGTGGTATAAGCATACTTCCTAACCTTTCTTAAGAAATCTTAAACCCCTAACTCATCGTGTCTAATCCTGAGCCGAGCCCTGTAACGGCATCCATACCTACTAAGCCCCCAACTCATCGTGTCTAATCCTGAGCCGAGCCCTGTAACGGCATCCATACCTACTAAACCTCTAACTCATCGTGTCTAATCCTGAGCCGAGCCCTGTAACGGCATCCATACCTACTAAACCCCTAAATCATCGTGTCTAATCCTGAGCCGAGCCCTGTAACGGCATCCATACCTACTAAACCCCTAAATCATCGTGTCTAATCCTGAGCCGAGCCCTGTAACGGCATCCATACCTACTAAGCCCCTAAATAATCGTGTCTAATCCTGAGCCGAGCCCTGTAACGGCATCCATACCTACTAAGCCCCTAAATCATGGTGGCCTTCATATTGAATCATAACTAAGCCAGTCTCCACAACATCTTGAATCCTCAGTATCTGCAGCAGTTATAATATTTATAATATTAGCCTTCCAGATAGCATGAAAAACTCAGTGGGAGAGAAAGGAAATGAAAGCCAAGAAGAGCTATTTGCTATGTGTTGTCTGTTTGTTGAATCTGTTCAGTGTTCACTTTGTTTGGTCTGAGGTAATATATAAATACACAGAGACAGATGCACGGCGGTGTAGTGTTAGGAGAGGTGCTTAATGTAATCCAGATACCATGTACCCTTTACCATATAAATAATACCCTGACTGGCGACGTACATCAATGTGTCGCGATAGGCGGAGAGGGTGTATGTGTTTGTGCGTGTGGATGTGTGTTTCTGGGTTTGCGTGTAAATGTGTGTGTGTGTGAGATAGGATCTCGATGGCGTATTGTTCATTGGAAGTGAAATTGCAGTAAATATGGTAGCAAATCTGAGGTAATTTGAAAGATGGTAGCAAATCTGAGGTAATTTGAAAGATGGTAGCAAATCTGAGGTAATTTGAAAGATGGTAGCAAATCTGAAGTAATTTGAAAGACGGTAACGAATCTGAGGTAATTTGAATGACGGTAACCAATCTGAGGTCATTTGAAAGATGGTAGCAAATCTGAGGTAATTTGAAAGATGGTAGAAAATCTGAGGTAATTTGAAAGATGGTAACCAATCTGAGGTAATTTGAAAGACGGTAACAAATCTGAGGTAATTTGAAAGACGGTAACCAATCTGAGGTAATTTGAAAGATGGTAGCAAATCGGAGGTAATTTGAAAGATGGTAGCAAATCTGAGGTATTTTGAAAGATGGTAGCAAATCTGAGGTAATTTGAAAGATTATAGCAAATCTGAGGTAAATTGAACGATGGCTGCACATCTGAGGTAATTTGAAAGATTGTAGCAAATCTGAGGTAAATTGAACGATGGTTGCACATCTGAGGTAATTTGAAAGATGGTAGCAAATCTGGAGTAATTTGAAAGATGGTAGCAAATCTGAGGTAATTTGAAAGATGGTTGCAAATCTGAGGTAATTTGAAAGATGGTTGCAAATCTGAGGTAATTTGAGTGAAAGTAACCAATCTGAGGTAATTTGAAAGACGGTAACCAATCTGAGGTAATTTGAAAGATGGTAGCAAATCTGAAGTAATTTGAAAGATGGTAGCAAATCTGAGGTAATTTGAATGACGGTAACCAATCTGTGGTAATTTGAAAGATGGTAACCAATCTGAGGTAATTTGAAAGATGGTAACCAATCTGAGAGAGAGAGGGACAGAGAGAGGAAGAGGGAGAGACCACAGATACAGATTGATCCACACATGTAGCTACACATAGATCTGAAGCGGCCATCTTACTAGTATTGTATAAAATCAAAGTAAACAATAAATGACTTAATCTCCCAAAACAAATAGCAGATCCAAACCACATACGCAGTTGATTGTGGTGGTTGATATGCAGCAAATTACCAGTCTCATGTCGAAAACCTTCCATTATAGGCTTTCCCTGCATGCTGTTCTTCACACTTCTATTACTCTCTCTCTCTCTCTCTCTCTCTCTCTCTCTCTCTCTCTCTCTCTCTCTCTCTCTCTCTCTCTCTCTCGCTCTCTCTCTCTGTCTCTCTCTCGCTCTCTCGCTCGCTCTCTCGCTCTCTCTCTCTCTCGCTCTCTCTCTCGCTCTCTCTCTCCACTCTCTCTCTCCACTATACTTTTAAAATGAGCCACAGAAACACCCTGGGATTTAGGAACTAGTGAAAATGTAATATAACTTTGAGAACAATACCTATTTCTATAGTGGTACAGTAGAGTGAACACAGCAGGGTCATTGGCTGAATAGGCTAGTCAGATTAAACTGGTTATTGTTTAACTTAATTGCCTGAAGCTTAAGGAAGTTAAGGAAGGAACAGGGGAGAGAACAGGGCACTTGAAGGAATGTCCTTTCTTCCTCTCTCTCTCCTTCTCTCTCTCTCTCTCTCTCTCTCTCCTTCTCTCTCTGTCTCTCTCTCTCTGTCTCTCTCTCTCTGTCTCTATTCAATTCAATTCAAAGGGCTTTATTGGCATTAGAAACACATTTCCAAAGCAATTGAAATAGATAGTAAACAAAAGTGAAATAAACAATAAAAAATGAACAGTAAACATCACACTCACAAAAGTTTCAAAGGAATAGAGGCATTTAATGTGTTATATACAGCATTGTAACAATGTGCAAATAGTTAAATATTGGTTGTTTTTACAATGGTGTTTGTTCTTCACTGGTTGCCCTTTTCTTGTGGCAACAGTTCACAAATCTTGCTGCTGTGATGGCACACTGTGGTATTTCACCCAATAAATATGGGAGTTTATCAAAATTGGATTTGTTTTCGAATTACTTGTGGGTCTGTGTAATCTGAGGGAAATATGTGTCTCTAATATGGTCATACATTTGGCAGGAGGTTATGAAGTGCAGCTCAGTTTCCACGTGATTTTGTAGGCAGTGTGATGTTACAGGAGGGGGTCGCAGTTCCGGAGCGACCCACTAGGTGTCATCCTCCGACAACCTTAGGCACCTCCTCACTCACAGTCTGGACTAATCATCATCCTATTGGTGTCACCTGTGTCTACCTGTAATTATCTTTTTGTTTTCTCTTGATTTGGTTGTGTCTAATTGTGTTGCTGTCCTGGGGCTCTGTGGGGTCTGTTTGTATTTCAGAACAGAGCCCCAGGACCAGCTTGCTTAGGGGACTCTTTTCCAGGTTAATCTCTCTGTAGGTGATGTCTTTGTTATGGAAGGTTTGGGAATCGCTTCCTTTTAGTTGGTTGTAGAATTTAACGTCTCTTTTCTGGATTTTGATCATTAGCGTGTATCGGCCTAATTCTGCTCTGCGTGCATTATTTGTGAATTCTTGGATGGTGAGCGGACCTCAGACCTCACAACCATTAAGGGCAATGGGTTCTATAACTAAAGTATTTTTTGCCAGATCCTAATTGGTACGTCGAATATTGTGTTCCTTTTGATGGCGTAGAAGGCCCTTCTTGCCTTGTCTGTCAGATCGTTCACAGCTTGGTGGAAGTTACCTGTGGCTGATGTTTAGGCCGAGGTATGTATCGCTTTTTGTTTGCTCTACGGCAACGGTGTGTAGATGGATTTGTATTTGTGGTCAATTTTTGGAACACCATTATTTTTGTCGTACTGAGATTCTAGTAGGGTGAGGCCGGGTGCTGCAGACTGTTCTAGTGCCCTCGCCAATTCGTTGATATATACACTACAGTTCAAAAGTTTTGGGTCACTTAGAAATGTCCTTGTTTTTGAAAGAAATGCAATTTTTTTGTCCATTAAAATAGCATCAAATTGATCAGAAATACAGTGTAGACATTGTTAATGTTGTAAATGGCTATTGTAGCTGGAAATGGCAAAGAAAAAGCCAAATCTCAGAATGGCCAATAAAAATAAAAGATTAAGATGGTCAGTCTGAGATATGGCTTTTTCTTTGCAACTCTGCCTAGAAGGTTAGCATCCCGGAGTCGCCTCTTCACTATTGACGTTGAGACTGGTGTTTTGCGGGTATTATTTAATGAAGCTGCCAGTTGAGGACCTGTGAGGTGTCTGTTTCTCAAACTAGACATTCTAATGTATTTGTCCTCTTGCTCAATTGTCCACCGGGGTCTCCCACTCCTCGTTCTATTCTGGTTAGAGCCAGTTTGCGCTGTTCTGTGAAAGGAGTAGTACGCAGCGTTGTACGAGATCTTCAGTTTCTTGGCAATTTCTCACATGGAATAGCCTTCATTTCTCAGAACAAGAATGGACTGATGAGTTTCAGAAGAAAGTTATTTGTTTCTGGCCATTTTGAGCTTATCATCGAACCCACAATTGCTGCTGCTCCAGATACTCAACTAGTCTCAAGAAGGGCTGTTTTATTGCTTCTTTAATTAGCACAACAGTTTTCAGCTATGCTAACATAACTGCAAAAGGGTTTTCTAATGATCAAATAGCCTTTTAAAATGATAATCTTGGATAAGCAAACACAACGTGCTATTGGAACACAGGACTGATGGTTGCTAAAAATGGGCCTCTGTACGCCTATGTAGATATTCCATAAAAAAATCAGCCGTTTCCAGCTACAATAGCCACTTACAACATGAACAATGTCTACACTGTATTTCTGATCAATTTGATGTTATTTTAATGGACAAAAAAATTGATTTTCTTTCGAAAACAAGGACATTTCTAAGTGACCCCCAACTTTTGAACGGTAGTGTATGTTGAAGAGGGTGGGGCTCAAGCTGCATCCCTGTCTCACCCCACAGCCCTGTGGAAATAAATGTGTGTGTGTTTTGCCAATTTTAACCGCACACTTGTTGTTTGTGTACATGGATTTTGTAATGTGGTGTGTTTTCCCCCCAACACCGCTTTCCATCAATTTGTATAACAGACCTTCATGCCAAATTGAGTCAATAGGTTTTTTTAAATCAACAAAGCATGAGAAGACTTATCCTTCTCTCTCTCTCGCTACTCTCTCGCTCTTTCAAGCTCTCTTTCTCCCTCTCTCTTGCTCTATATTCCTCCTCTTGCTCTTTTCAACTGGGAGTAGTCAGTCAATAACATGCCTGCAGACACACACACACACACACACACACACACACACACACACACGTACACAAGACAGCAGGTAAAAATACAACCAATACATTTCACATAAATTTCACTCCTCCCTCTCCTCCCTCTCCTCCCTCACTATTACGACCCTCCTCCCCCTCCTCCCTCTCCTCCCTCTCCTCCCTCACTATTACAACCCTCCTCCCCCTCCTCCCCCTCCTCCCCTCCATTCCTCTATTCTTCCATCTGTTTTCTCCATCCTTGCGGTTGTTAGGAGGAAAGGAGGAGTGCTTGCCAATGGATGGTCTGTACTGCTTGAGGACAGAGGGAGACATGCTGGAGCGTGCTGAAATATTACTGACAATTACGGTGTGTGTGTGTGTGTGTGAGAGAGAGAAAGAAATAGACAGAGAGACAGAGAGAGAGAGAGAGAGAGAGAGAGAGAGAGAGAGAGAGAGAGAGAGAGAGAGAGAGAGAGAGAGAGAGAGAGAGAGAGAGAGAGAGAGAGAGAGAGAGAGAGAGAGAGAGAGAGAGAGAGAAAGAGAGAGAGAGAGAGTAAAGAGAGAGAGAGAGAGAGAGAGAGAGAGAGAGAGAGAGAGAGAGAGAGACAGAGAGAGAGAGAGAGAGAGAGAGAGAGAGAGAGAAAGAGAGAGAGAGAGAGACAGAGAGAGAGAGCGAGAGAGAGAGAGAGAGAGAGAGAAAGAGACAGAGAGAGAGACAGAGAGAGAGAGAGAGAGAGAGAGAGAGAGGTGGGTGGGCCTGCCTGGAGGACACTCACTGCTCATCATCAGCCCATCAGGCAGCTATACGACCAGACGAGCAGGCCCTGGGATGGAAGGATGGGCACCATTAATCTGGCCGAGAGGGGGAGGAAGAGAGAGAGAGAAGTGGGCAGCAGAAGGGAGGCTACAGGGTGGTCTGAACCGAATCAATTATTTTCATATTGTTCTATCGAGTATGGTATCAACAACTACGGTTCAGCTTGGCATGGCTCGG